>NW_021620632.1:2152117-2215356 GCF_004785775.1 Grammomys surdaster
AGAGAGAGAGAGAGAGAGAGAGAGAGAGAGAGAGAGAGAGAGAGAGAAGGAGAGAGACTTACCTCAGGACAAGGTACTGAGACCATAGACATCCACCCTAACTGATGGGTGCAATTGTTCTTTTGCTTTCCAAATAGCATTGCATCAGATGAATTCATCCTTCAGGAAACACTGTGTTTTGGTACCCACAGGTGAGCTAGTCTCTAAAGAGACATGTTATCTTTATGTCTGCTCTTTGCTAAACTTCTAATTCAAGCCATGAAATGACGGTGACTTGTTTTTCTATTGTGAACAGATTCCTGTTCTTCCTCAGATCTAGATGATTTCTATATTTATAGGATTTAAATGCAGACTTGCACTCCTGCGTTTTCATGGGAAGTTCTTTAGTAACTGGTGTTCATGTAGATTTTGTCTTATTCTTTTCTTTTGGTAGATATTTCTCAGAGACTTAGCTCTTGTTTCCCAGTATTGATCACTTCTCTAAATGAGTCATTGTACGTACATACATGCAAATGTGACGTTAGCAAATCTGAGCCAGTGGTCCTATTCAGTAATCATTCAACTTTTTTAAGTAACTCAGAAACTTGTCCCTGCCATTCAGTCATTAATTAATTTATTAACTTATTATTTATAATTTATTTGGGAAACTCACATTATGCACCCAGATAACACTCACTTTCTGTTCCTCCCATATCCACCGCACTTGTGACCCTCCCACTAAAAAAAAGGGAAAAGTAAGTCTATTTTTTTATTCTCTGTATACTAACTAGAGGATAAATAAATTTCTATTGGTTAAACCGCATAGGGAGGATAAGTTTTTCCCTCCTGCATCCTTACCAGAAGCCATCAGCTGAGAAGAGCCATATAGTGGTCAGGATTGGTTCTCTCATTGTAGTGCTGCTGTGGACAAGTGAGGCATTGAGTCTACTTTCTCACAAGTGGCGGGGAGCCAGTTCTCTCATCATTATAAACATTACCATGGCTTCAGGTGGCAGCCAAGACCAAGGACATCCATGGGCATCAGTAGAAATGAGGGCTACCACAGATATCAACATGGCCCCTGGCCATATTAGAGCCTTCAACTTATATTGTTCAGCAGCTACAGGAGCCATAGCCCTCATATGCTCTCAAAAGGCTTGTATCATAATGGCTTCAAGACAACAAAACCCTAGGACATCACCAAGTCATTGGTCAGCCACACAACCTGCGTGCATCCATATGGATCTCATGCTTCATCCCATCTTGGGGGCAGCAGCATGGACCGAAGTTATCAATGTTCTCTCCAGTGGCTTTGTGGGTCACAGTGGGTGGTGCTTCTTCTTGGTCAAGTCCAAAACGTGTATCTCTTTCATCTCAAGCTTCTATCTTTGTCCAGAGGCAGGACAATCCTGCAGCCTTGAGGCAGGTTCTGGAGCTGCGTCTGAATCTGCATAAGTGACAGACTGTTTCATAGTATCCCACTGACCCTACTGCACAATGACAGCATGTCCACCAGCCCGCTTTCTCAACTACCACCAACACCATGCACTGGTTTTTGGTTTTCTTTATTTGTTTGATTTTCAATTTTCACCCTCTTCATCACATATTTGTTTATCTGACTGAAGCCACCTAGGAAAAGTTATAGCAAGCAAGTGAGTGTACAGGAGCTGGTCCACCATTTTGCATGGCTGTGGTAGATGTACCCTAGAGATTCATAGTCCCAGAGATTTCATCTCAGGATTGCTTCTTTCTGCTGATAGGCCTTTCTTGTCACTATTACATAACCTAATGATTCCTTTGCATCAGACTACCCTATTGAACAAATTCTGACAAATCTACATGAAGATGGACTTTCATGAATTAACACTCACTGAATTAATTATAGCATTCCTGATTGGATTCAAATAGTTTAAATTTTAGGAGATGGTCTTAGTTGCTTTGTCAGAAAGAAATAATAAAGAATCAAGAATAGAATATGTCTGCTCCTCATATAATAGTAAGTACAGGCTGCATAATGAGGAGTAAAATGAGCTTTCATAAATTGCACTAAGAAGAGAAACAGGCTTTGGTCATATTTGTGATCAAGAAAAGTACAAGGATGAAGATTCAGGTTTGCAAAGCCATGTGGAACTGTTGCTTTGAACTTATAATGGGCTTGTGGAATAAAACAGTGCTTTGAACCTACTATTGTATCCTTGTGTAACTCACCCTGCAAATATCATTTTATCTATGAGGTAATTTTATAGAGAACTTTTGTCTAAGAAGGTAAAAATGCCTGAGTAACGAAATAAAGTCTGACTTTTGAGGTTCTGCTCCATCCACCAGATGTATATATGTATATGTCTGTCAGTTATATGTATGTACATAAATACATGTGTAGTAGATATATATTTATATATGTAAGTATGCATGAACACTTGTCAAATTGATAAAATATGTAGTCAGGCCTGGTCAAAGTGCCAAAGTGCCAGAAGCCAGCCCAGGCTTGGTGGGAGGTAGCGGCAGGGGTACAGAGTAGGACTCTGGTGATGGCTTTAAAGCCTGAGAGTCTCAGGGTTTTCTGGCTCCCTGATCTGTACTGGGTCCTAAAAACTTCTTCTGAGGGTAAAAGATTGCAGGCTTAGGTGATTAACACCTGTAGCCTAACAGCAGAGGATTAGGCAATGCCTTTGTTCTGTCTCTGCGGGTGCTGCTAGGCTCTAACTTAGGTCCTTTGGTTTGAGGTCACAGGAAGAAAAGACACTTAGAGAAGTTATTATAGTTTATTGCTAATTGTAAAAAGTTTCCTATGAAAGCTATCTAAGGGGAAAAGCGGAAAGGCCCTAAGTGGAGAAAAAGGAAAACTTCTATCTGGGAAAGGGAAAAACTCTATTCTATCTCTATTCTATCTTCTATGCTAACTCTCTATTCTAACTCTATTCTGTATCTAACTAACTCTCTTCTCTTTGTCCTCAGTACTTATACATCTTACAGAGTTCACGGTCATGTTGCAAAGTTCATCACAAGTTCTCATCAAAATTCAAATCATAAATTGAAATAGAAGTTTACAACAGATTATGTTTACATGGATATCCATTACGAGTAATTATCTGACTAAACATCCATCACCTGTCTAGCTCCACAGGTTCACCGAAGGTTTAAAACTATGACTAAGAAATTAGTGAATTTTTGTATAGATAAATCCAGGAAATATTTTCTCTTCTGTCCTAACATCTAGAATAAATCATGAGTTCCCTTTTAGTGACCTTTGGATAATTGTTTTACAACCACCTTGGAATGTGCTCTGAGCAGGAGAGAGTCTAGTTACTATCTAAGGGCAAAATAACTGATGACACTGGGAGACTGGCAGAGTTCTCATTGCAGCCTTGACTATCAGAAAGGGATGTAATACCAGTCCCACTACAAAAAGAGCTAAACAATCATTGATATAATTTTAGGAATTCTTATAGGTTCATCATTAAGACTTAAGAAGTCATCTATTTGTCTATATAGCATCACTACAGGACAGTACATCTTCGTGGGTCTGCAGAGATCTGCTCCAAAGGGGTTTGCTATTACTTAGTGATTGTTACATGTGTTTAATAATAATAATAATAGGAAAAGCATATTAATAGCAGGATCTTTCCTAAAATACATCCTCCACAGCCTTGCTGAATGGGACACTCTTGTCGCAGATTATATAATAATCCGAGGCAAGCATTTCGGGATGATCAACTGCTAATTATTATCTTGTCCCATTATGGCTCCTGACACCAAAATGTGTACACTTGTGTGTCTATGCATGTGTGTCCATGTGCATTTGCATGTGTTTATGTGTGTGCTTGACTGTATCCCTTCTTTTTCTTTTCTCTCTGGCTCACTAAGAGTTAAAAAACCCTGAGCCTCTTGGAAGGCCAGGGAGGGGCCCTAGATCCATAGACAAAAGAGCTCAAATAACTAAACCTTTTTTTTTTTTTTTTTTACTTAATCCCCTGCTGCTATCAGCAGGAATTAAATTGCAGGGAGCCAGATGGTTTTGGCCACAGAATAGCAATGTGTAAAAAAAGGTAAAATTGCAAAGCAGCTTTGACCACAGTCACTGATACCATAACCCACTTTTCACTGCCTGCTTTGTTTTACCCTGTAATGCTGGGCTGGACTCCAGCATTTACCTTAGTGATGCTTGGGTGTCGTCTGCCTTCCCAAGGCCCATTCAGTCACTTATTAAAGGACAACTGCTACCATGTTTATTTGTTTCATTTTTTCACCCTTAAAACACATTTTTCTTAAAAAAATATTGAACTTCTCCCTTAAATCTTACAGGTAAGCCCAGAATCTGCTCAATTTCCTCAAATTTTAAAATGATTAATGATTGAAAATAATAACGTGGTATATACAGCATATAAAAGAGTTAATAATTACCATTGGGTTTCTATCCATCTCTTGACTTAACCTCTGTTTTGGGGCTTAAAATCTTTCTCTTCTCTCTTGCAAGGGTCAAACTAGTAATTTCCTAATCTCTTCAATTCATTATTGAATTTTTATTTTTGTCTCTGACTTTTTTGCTAGAAGATCCAAAGATAATCTTAGCTTGGTAAAGTCCTTTCTGTTCTTAAGGCTAAGTCTACTTTATTCCTGTAAGCGATTTTCATCACCCATATCACATGTGAAATTTCTCTATTAGGACTCCCGCAGAGGCTGTCTCCCTTGTCTACTATATTCAGCTCTGTATTCTTCATATGTTGCTCATCTTCCTGTAAAATTTAGCACATATTTTCCTCAAAGCTTCTTATTTGTAATGTAATTCTAATTATAAAGATTGCTAAAATAAAGTGTTATTTTAATTTTCACGAGGTCAGATTGATTAGATAATAGTGAGTGTTCAATTATTTGTGGGGCTTGTTGCTTAAAATTTAAAAATAAGAGTAAGAAATAAAATATGCCAGGATGAGATAGTATTATGGAGCTCATGACAGTGTCACTGTGGTTTAAGAAATAGTGCCTACTCTGGACTTGCTGGAGAGAGACTGTATTTGTGAATTCATTCTTCCATTATCTAATTTCTTGGCAACAACAAACTGAATCATTATTGTCTCAAAATTGCTTGGGGAGAGTACTCAAATGCTATACAGAAAGAAAGCTTCAGTACTCTTGGTAGACGAATGACAAATATGGGGCAACTAGGCCTAAGCCAGGTTCCTCTAACAAAAATTCCCCTAGATACTCTTGCTCTATCTACTAAGAATTGTCTTGGTACTTCCGGCATTTGCCTCAAATCCCATTTGTCTGTGGTTATTTAATTGTTCCACATGCTGTGAGTGCTTATGTATTCACTCATTAGACACCTGCACTTCTTTGAAGCTCTCTTTTTTATTCTATTGTAAATAGAAAAAGAATGTCACAGTGAAGACCAAACGAATCTGTCCAGTGAAAATGTTTAGCTGTCACAGTAGACAGCACATTGGTTTAATTTCACAGCCCACTGGAAACATTGGCTCATTAACAAACTAAGAAAGAGCAGGGTGATCTGGGAGAGTGAATAGTGTTTACTCTGTCAGCAGGCAGAAACATTCCATGCAACTTGAACTGTAGATGACAAGTCAGGTCTGCCCCACCCAGACCCATGCCTGGCTGTTAGCTCTGTTCTCTTCTTCCTGTTTCCCACGTATCAGGAAACAAAACAGAACCTGACTGAAGGTGGTAGTGGCAATTTTATATATCAGGTTAGTTCTATGCCTTATAAATTGAAGGGAACATAGAGAAAAATATTCATTTTCTACCACTTAGCCTCAATATCCATACATTTCACCATGTTTTCCTGTGTGTGTGTGTTGTAAGAGTGAGTGAGATCTGAACTCTGTGCTCATTTTCATTTTAAGACATGATTTCAAGGAAACAATTTAGAGACTCATTGAAAATTCAAAGGCATGTGAAATAAAAAAAATGAGAAAATGGAAGAGGCTTAGGAAAGGTTCTAAATTAAAGAGGAATATTAAGGTTAGGATCTTAGCTTTATTTTTAATACATAGCACTCAGACTTACATATTCTCTTGTTTCATGACTGTCACCAGTGAAGACACACAAGATCTAATCTAGGGGATTGGACTTATCTGCTTGACCCCTGCTTTCACCAGGACTGTGATTTGTACCTTGCATAAAATGACATATTTATTTCTACAACTCTGCAAGGAAAATGAAGTTGTTGTGAAGATAATTTCTAAAACATCATTGAGGGATAAATAAAAAAGTCAGAATTTTATTCCAGGCAATCTAATTCTCATGCATTTAATTTAATCTCTGCCAACAGAAATAAATATAGCCTTTGCAAATATAGAATATAAAATAAAATAATAAAATATAGAAATTTGAATTTAGGGGGCTGTATTCAGGGTCCTCTAGGATATCCCCACAGTAAATTTTAAAAGAGTATTTTTGATATACTTATAATTTTGAAATTTATTCAGAACAATACACAAGACACTAGAGAAAAGGATATTAAAACTAGTTTCTACCATACCAAGTCTAGTGAGCCCAACTCTGCATAGACATTGTGTCTGTGCTCATTGCCTCCTAGATGCTATGGGAAGGGTCTACAATAACCACACCACCAACAAAGGAGTGTCACAAACTATGGGGCTTTAGAGTTGACCTGACTTGAGTGACAGGGACTGAAGAAATGACAGACACACACAGAGGAAACACTGGGATCCACTGAGCCATGAGCTCAGATGAAGGCACACCAATTCGGAAAGTCAGAATATGTATTATACAAATGAGTGAGGACTTTGGGATCTTATATACAGTTGAACAAGGAGGTGGGTTAGCTCGTCTCTGTAATCTTTTAGGTGATCAGGATGCAGTCATCCAGGAAGAGGAAGACATAATTGATAGTTTGAGTACACTCTGTCAACATCCATACTTGGAACAGTGGGAGATAGTGACAGTCCCATGGATCTGAGACTACAATGTCCTTAACATAGCAATGCTCATGTCAAAAATATATATCTACTCTCATCCCCCACTTTATTGATTATAATCAACATTTCTCAGGAAAGAGGTATCTTTGGTACATCAGAAAAATCTGGTTGTAGTTATATAACTTGAACCCTGAAAATCAGTCAAGAATTCTAGAAAGGTTGTCCTGTCCAGTCTTTTGACTATGTTATTGTTCACACTTGCAAACTAGAAAAGTGAGTTAAAAAACAAAGTTACAAATTTAAACTCATAATGTTTTAAATAAAGTTATAACTTTATGTAAGACCATGTCCATCACATTTATGGGTGCATGAAGCCTACTGGCTTCAGTTTGGACACACATTGATATAATTTTTATTTTCAGTGATCCTGTAAGACTTTAAAATTTTACCAACTTGTAAGCAGATATTTTATAAGACATAGAAATCATTCCATAAACCAAGCAAAAAACTATTTAATTTAAAACTAAGAGATAATAAATTGATACTTGCACTTGGGAAAAAATAAAGATTTATAAACTCAACTTCTACAACATATATTATTCAGTTATATACTATTTCATATAAAAAGAATACTATAAAATTAATGGCATATAAACATATTTACAATTCCTCCATTGCCTAGGCTCTATGTTGATACTTTTACAATAACACATGCACACCTGTCAAGTATTGTTTAAGATAAATGTGTGTCCATGTCTGGAGTGACTTTCTACCTATCTTCTCCTGGACATTCTCTGTCATTTCAGAGTATAGAATATAGACAATGGATGCAATCCTCATAAAATTATCACCATTCCTAACTTTAATATTATTCTGTGGAAATGGAGAGGTGACTTGGGGGTTAATGCTGCACTATTTTTCAGAGATACAAGTTTGATTTCCAACATCCATGTCTAGCTCCTCACAATAGCCTATAACACCAGTGTACTACCTCTGATCTATTGGTCCAAACCTGAAATCACAGGCTTTTGCATCATAGTATAATGACTTTCAAAACTTGCAACATTTTATTAGTAACCTTAGTTACAAATTTTTAAAAAAGATTTATTTTATTTTATGTATATGAGTACACAGTTGCTGTCTTCAGACATACCAGAAGATGGCTCTGGATACCATTAAACATGATTTTGAGCCACCATGTGGTTGCTAGGAATTGAACTCAAGACCTCTGGAAGACCAATCAGTGCTCTTAACTACTGAGCCATCGCTCCAGCCCATGAATTATGTTTTAAGGTAAAGGAAAATAAATAATTTGTTAATCTCAAAATTACATTGTCTTACTCAGACTCATATAAAGGATGTATTAGATACTTACATGTATCTATTAATACATGTATGTAGTCTTATTGCTATTATAGTAGCTTGCATAATTGAAATAATTAGTACTGAAGAGAAAAGAGTCTATTTGCCAACAGACATATTGTAGAAAAGAAACTTTATGTAAGAATATTTCAGCTTTATTTTATAACATCTCTCATTCATTTTAAAAATAAGAAGTTGATTTTTCAATAAAAACAAGGATTCTTAATGGCCAGTAAAGAACTTATAACTCTAGTCAACTCATTTAATTTTGCATAAAAATTATTCTTGAACAAGAGAAAATATTTCTTTGTATTACCATTAAGCATTTCTGATTTCAAAAAATGAAGCTAGACCTTGTATTATGTAAAAACAAAATCTGTTTATTGAGACTACTATATTTTCTATATACTCGTTTATCTTATGTCATAGAAGTTTTTCTTCAAATAGAGGCTATATTACTACCAAAATAATTTCTCCATTAAGAAGCCTTAGCTGTAGAGAAAGGTCAGAGAAGAGAGTCTACACTGTTTTTTTGTTTGTTTGCTTGTTTAGTTTTTAATTAAGGCATATCTCTACTTGTATTATACTATTAAATTCACATTCTTTTGACAATGAAAAGCAACTATTGTAAATAAAAGTATATAGTTTCCCTGTTTGATCATATAACTAAAATTGTTTCTCTCAACACAACCACTATCAGTGTTCCCAGTTTTAAAGTGTCAAAGTTAGAAAATACAGTATTCACTTTACTTGGAATTGTAAATTGAGTTTTCTTTTCTGGAATGATTTCCAGACGATGGTGAATGCTGACCCACATGTTTGCAAAAAATTTATACTACTCTCCTTCCACTCAGGCTGGGAGTAAAACAAGTCTGGCCTATTCTGATTCCAGAACATAGTCTCATAATATGAAGCTTGTAATGAAACACAGATATTATTGCAAAAACTAATATCTTCTGTGTATTTGCTAAACATTTTTTTTCATCCTTAATATCCTGAGAAACTCTAATATGTAGCTGAGGTTACTTTGCTCCCTTTACAGAAGCACAAATCTCTCAGAATTTGTGCTGCGGGCCAAAACACAAAGTACATCGAAGTGGTAGACTGGGAAACAGAGGAGGTGCTAGAGTGTATCACTATGGAGTGCACTGCAGAAAGTGGTACTTGCTCTTTGTGAAGTAAAGTTGAAGACTGTTTATAAAATGCTAATCTGTGTAGCAAAAGCACTCCTGTCTTGGGGTATTCAACATCACTTCTGTCACATTTTCAAAGGAAGCCTTAGTGCTAAGTGGATTATGTGCTCTTCATTAGCATGTGTTGTTGGAACTGAGGAGTTTGGCTTTGTTTTTTCAACCTAACCATGTCTCTCAAACTCAATTGAGCATAGAAATTCATGAGATTCTATTTACAGAGTCCAAGTCTTACAAAGAGCTGAAGTCTGGGGAATTTACAGAAGAAAAAATCATCTATGACGGCATAAAGAAATACTGTTGCAGATGAAATGAAATACTCACTCATTAAAATGTATCACTCAAGATGGGAGGAGACCTTTAGCCTAAGACACATGTCAGTCTGTGTACTAGAGGCTGTCTGTGGAGACCTTCAGCCTGGCCTGCCAGAAGGGTTCAAGTGAAAGGGAAAGGTCACCAGCAGGAAGTGAAGGGGAAAGGAAGGTCATAAGCAAGTTGGGTACATGCTGCCACAGCAGCTGCTCTGGTGCTGATGCCCCAGCAGTCATTGTTGCTGGGAGATGCTGAACTGGCTGTGCTGAACTGAGCTGAGCCCATGAACCTGCTGGTTAGCAAACAAGGGAGCCTCTGGTGGTAAAAGCTTCAGGAGTCCGTTCTCTAGCCAGGCAGTGTTACAGCTCTTGTGCAACAGAAGCTCTGAGATGATGGAATAATTCTCACACACCTTTATTCCTTCTAGATTTGATCTTTTATACAGTTTCGGGTGGGTTGGGTCTAAAAGCAGGTGCTTCCTATTGGCTTGGCCTGAGATGCTTCATCTACATGAGGAGGGACTTGTGGGTACTGCCTCTACATGACTGATGGCCACAATTCTCTCTATGAGGGGGTGTGGCTACATGACAGGGTCCTGAAATCCAGAGACCCCTTCTGGGTCTCCACAGCTTCAAGCCTGGATCAATCTTATCAGGCTTCTTCTCATGGTACACCATCCCGCAAACATGTTTATTGAAACCAATCAATGGAGCAAGGAAATTCCTACATCTATATATGACTAGATAAGCTTCAAGGTGTGCTTAATTTTAGCTGGTATAAAAAACAGAAGGGATTCCTGGTGTGAATAAAGGATGAGAGGAAAAAAATGATAGAGTTAATACAGCCATGTTGGGGTAATTCACTGATGTTTGAGGAAGAATTCACGAACCCCAGCCTGGCAAGATAAGAAAAAATTAATTGGAAGTGGAATTTTTTCTTTCATTTATTTTTTAATTTTCATTTTTGCCAGTTTCTTATTTAAATACAAAGTACAGTTTTCACATCCCCCTTCCTCATCACCTTTTATTATTTATCTCCAAGTCCTGTTGACAAGCTACTCCTCTCCAGCTAGTTAGTCCTAGTTCTGTTTCATGCCTATTTGTGTATGCATAAATCATGAATTTAGTGACTGTAGCTAGCTATGCTTCATGTCAGTTTTTAATATTTACTGGCTTACTCGAAAAAACCTTAGTTCCTTTGCCATAAGAAGGAATGCAAAAGAAGCCCTGGTCCTGAAGAAGTCTCCTGTTTTGCAGTGCTGTAGATTGAACCCAGGCAGTACTCTAGCAAGGCAACTCCTCCTAAACTGAACACCAGTTTTGTAGGAATTGCTTTATGCTCTTTATAACAATGGACATTAATACTTTAGCTAAGCACTGCTAAGGAAACTCAGACATGTAGAGTGTATGAAGCATCTTTATTTTATTATTGTTCATGTCATAAGTGAAATAAGAGTGCTCGGCTCAACTACAGAAGAGAAAGGATAAACCATTTGAACTGATTTTTGAAGAGCAAAGTTTAGTATCTAAGGTATTATATGGAAAAGCGGCCATTTAGGTAAATGGCTTCTGTGTCAGATGCCCTAAGTTTAGCCTTTTCTCTATTGTCAATGAAAGGCCATGCAACAGGAATAGAGAAGTCAATCCACTTCTCTGGGCCATCAGAATCTCTTTTGCTGCTTTCCCTATGGATGAGAAATAAAAGAAAAATTGTATACATTGTTCTGCAGTCAGTCAACTCAGGGATCCAGAGCAAGCCCAACCTATCTGTCTTCGTGTGATGACAAACTTCAGCAACAGGCATCCTCAAACCCAATGTTGAAGGATGTTGCCTCAAAATATCTGATTATGTTTTGATGACACAGGTTGATCCAGGGGCAGAAGGCAGAGTTAGATAGGATGTGATAGCAACTGTAGGTTTACTGTGTTCTGATAGAACTTTATTCACACAAATAGGAAGCAAGTCAGATCTGGGGAACAGGCCAATTTTCTTGGCCTTGTTAGAGAGAGCCCTCTGTTTCTGGTGCTCTTTGCCCTCATTGTGTACATTCTCTAGTGCTTCAGTGGTCTTCCTGAAATTGTTCACACAGCATGTTAACTTACATGCATCTATATTTTTGCCAATATCCCATTCTTCAGGCAGAGTAACATTTGTATTATTCATGTCTTTAATGCTATGATGGTGCCCAATTCAGTTATTCCTGAAGACTTCATTATCTCCCCTCTTTTACTTTTTTTTATATCAGTCCACACATTCATAAATGGGGGAAAGAGACAACATGTCCAAGTCTGGTTTAATTATTTCATGCTTCATTCTTAGACCTTCTTTCATTCCTATAACCTAGAGAAAAAAAATTCCGGGATTATTCTTCCACTAACTTAAGAGAGATGAAAACAATCTCGAACAAATCAACTATATGTTACTTTAGTAGTTGTAATATTATTTCAGAATTTTCATTTATATAATGTTTTGATGAAGTCCATTGACTATTTACTATTTACTATCAACCAAATCCTCCTTTATGTTCCTATCATTTATTTCTCTGAAAATACTATATTCATTTTTAAATCCACTGAATCCAGTTCATGCTGCCAGTATGTTCATGGATGTAGCTGCATCTATTGGAAAATTGGTAGCCTCTCTGGAGAAAATTGATCCTTCCTGTCTCAGTGCCTGTCAATAGCTCTTCAGGTAGTGGTAGGTTTCCATGGATTCCTTCCCCAACATTGCTGGAGTTGTGGATGGCTTGATCTTGTGCAGGTCTCATGCATCAGACATAGATGCTGGGGTAACATGAACAAAGTCCTTGTCCTGTGCAGAAAAAAAATTCACTAACTGATGATATTTGTAAATCTATGCTTAGCCTCGACATGGAGGAAAGTGCCTGATGTTCACTGCTCTTTTAATTGTTGGGTTGTTTGAAGTTTCAAACATAAGATTGGTTAAGATTCTGTCTCAAGTACAAACAAGTGTAGCCACATTTCATAATTTTGGATCTTCAGAAGGACTTCATGGATGCTATTGTCAGTCTAATTCTCCATGGGGAGCCTGCATAAGTAACTGTCCTTTAGAGTTATGGATTCCTCCCAAGTATCAATTCATCCTCTTACTGCAACAGTACTTGTGGTTGCTTTCTAATGTTTAGGGAAAATCAAATCAATCTTACTTCTAAGTCTCTTACCAGAGAAAATACTGTTAGTAAGTCTTTAAGTAAAGAGAGTAGCCTACTCTACCAGCCTATGGACAGGAAGGGTGAATTGGATCTCTTCCACATGATTCTGAACAGCTGTGATAACAGGCACATAGCTAGACATTCCAAAAACACTGCTAAATTATTAACTTGTGATTTTTAGCAGAGTATGAGTTGGCTTTCTGTGTTCCTGGAAGCAAAACCAAGACTGCCACACGAGCTTTTGAAACGCTGTTTAAATATAACTATGAAGCAGCACAACAGAGAATTTCTGTTAGTTCTGTTGCATATTTCTGGGCTTTCCCTTAGAGCACAGACTGCTGCAGCAGTGAATCATAATATTTCTCAGTTTTTACTGTGGAGTCTGGTTTTTGATAATGTTCTGCTTTTGACATTTGCTCTGTTTCTCCTCAGCAGTTTGTGTATTAAACCTTTATTTTAAAATCTTAAATCTCTTTCACCACTTCAGTATAATATTCCTTTTTGAGGCTTTAGTTGCTATACTAAATACATCAGGAACCAAGTCATTTCCACAGGCTCATTGTTTAAGGAAAGAGATTTAGAAAACATAAAGATCAGAAAAACACAAATTGATCAATCTCATCTTTTTTTTCCTTCCAGTATCTTGATTTTCTCATTTCAGTACCTTGTCATTTTACATATAATTTTTGAAAGTTTAATTTCCACACATCAGCCTTTACACATATCTTTCTCCTGGTTTATTTTCATTCTTTCTGTATTTTTTTACTCAACTGATATAAATGCCACATAGAAAGTAGAAACAAAATAAAACAAAAGAGTTCCCTTTTAAGGACCCTGGTGCTGTGAGGGCTTTCTGTGCAGGACATGCTCCTCTCAGCACATTACTGGAACTTACTTTTGAATGCAGAGATCAAGAGCTGCAGTGGAGGAGCAACTGGCCAGTGAGTTGATGATCTAATACATGTGATGACAGCTTTTGTGGAGAGGCAGCTGAGAAGGTGTGAGCAACTTTTCTTTAGAGTTCAGAGACTATTTAGCTTTTCCCAAATATGTCTGTGAAGAAAAAGAACAGTTTCATTTATTCTGACAGGAAATGTATATAGATACGTGATGAGAGAAATTTCTAGTGTACATATGGTCATAAGGAAGAACTCACCAATGTAAGACACGGGAATTTTTCTGAGATTCCCAGTGACTGTGGTCTGGTTCTTTGATGCTTGATAATGCTTGTGTCATGAACTTGCTCTGTAATGTGTTCTCTTCATGGAATTGGTCATCGATTCATTTTCTTGCTAATCTGCAAACTTTCAGACATTAGAACTCTTCTCAAAAAAAGTATTAAAATACTTAGTAAAACATACTTATAACTCAAATACTGATTAGTGCACCTTATCCAAGAAGGTGATTTTTTTTTTAAAAAAAGTATCGTTTATTATATTCTGTTTATATATTTGTATTTCTAAAAATATTTCATTATAGTTATTTGTATCTTATAGTAAAAAATTATATGTAATATTTTAATTGTAAAAACAAAAAGAAGAAAATAAACTGAGAAAACTGATGAAAAAGAACAGTAAGAGGCAGTGCTCCCAAGCTTCTGCATCAGCCCCTGCCTTCAGATTCTTACCCTGTGTGAGTTTGTGTCCTGATTTCTTTTAATAATGAACTGATATGAAAGCATAAGGTAAACTAACATTTCCCAACCCAAGTTATTTCAATCACAGTGTTTTATCACAGTTTTATTAACCCAATGTGTTTTTTTTTATGTATATGTGTTTGTGTTTGCATTCAAGCAACTGTGTAGACCTGTGATACATCAATGCAAGTCTCAAGACCAATGTGATTTTTCCATCCATCCTTTGGTCTTAAGGATTTAATTTAGGTCATGCTGGTGGAAAGCATTTATACTCACTGAGCTTATCAGTTCCTGGTATTTTCTGTACAAATTATTTTCTTGTACTTTGAAGATTTTCTGCTCATCATCACCTCTTTGCCACAGATATTTTATTTTTTATCATGTCTTAGCTACAATTACTACTTCTGTGATGAAACACCTTGACAAAAAGCAAGTTGGGGAGGAAGGAATTATTTGGCTTACACTTCTACACTGCTGTTCCTCACTAAAGGAACATAAGAAGGATAGTAACATAGAGTCAAGAACTAGAGCAGAAACCATGGAGGGGAGCTGCTTCTTGGCTTGCTTCTATGGGTTGCTTATCCTGTTAATAGAAACAAGGATCACAGTCCCAGATTGGCCTTAACCACAATGATATGGACCCTCTTACATCAATTAGTAATTAAGAAAATCACCTATCTACTTGCCTACAGCCCAATTGTATGGAGGCATTTTCTGACTCCTATCCAGTAACTCTTGCTTGTGTTGAGGTAATATAAAACTAAACAGCACATACATCCACAAGGAGCGCACACCTAGGTTGGGCAAATACACCCTACCCTACTCTATTGCCCAGCTATGAAATCCCTAGCTACTTGCAGCTTCTCCAGGCTACATGGGTCTGATCCATCTTCAACCTCTTCTTCATCTTCTTCTCCCTCTCTCCTTTCTTCTTCTTCTCTAACTTCTCTAAAACTTTCAGATCTGCCTTTTATTCCATTGCCCAATCACAAGCTCTAGCCTTTACTTGACTAATTAAAATTTTACCTGATATCACCTGAGTATATGATCTATTTCTCATCAGGGAACCCCTCTTGAGGGGGCAGAAAATACAAAGAGCAATTCACAACAGGGAAGGCTAGTACTCTTAAGGACATACGTTTCTTTCTGAAACCACAGGGATTGCATTTAAGTGCCATCATCACTGTTGAAGAAATTACTGTGAATTTGACTTGTCAGTGATAATATTCTTGAATAATGTGGAAGTTGGGAAATGTGATGCTTACAGCATCCTGGCAACCTCCAGGAAGTGCAAGGAAATTAGTCTTTAGTCGTTTTTAATTTATGACAATTGTTGTAATTCATGACTGTGTATTGTGGTGAAAGATTATAGCTAGTTTGAATGAGGATAGAAAATTCATTGAAGATTGTATTTTATATGAATTGCAACTCCATCTTGTGTAGGTATTTTTCTTTTCCTTGTTTCAGCCTCCTGAATTTCTAATGAAACCTGTTGGCAAATGACTTTTTCTCACTAGAACTGATTGTATTTAATCAATTACTATGAAAAAAAGATATATTTTGCTTGAGAAAGAAAAGCAGGAAGCATCTATCTATCTATCTATCTATCTATCTATCTATCTATCTATCTATGTATCTATCTGAATCATTTCCAGATTATATAACAATATGTAATCTTTCATATTTTATATTATATATAATGTATACTATAAATAAATTTATATTAAAATGTTTATTGTATATTATATATACTATATAATCTCCCTTATGGACCAAAGAAGGTTAGACAAATAGGTCCTATACTTTATGTCAACAAGGTATAATAACACATCGAGGAACATGATGGGATTTCAAGTATTTAATAAAATTCATTTCATTGAGTTGTAGAAAATTAATATTTAAAAGGATTTGAATGTGAATGAAGGCCACTGTTTACCCTGAGTACTACATATACCATTTTCAGGGATCAAAAGCTGTCTGGTCAACATTCTGTTCTTAAGTCCATCATTGCCATACATACTTCTAATATGGCAAAGCAAAACAAATTTCCATTGCCCAGATATACAGTCCTCTATACTAAGTTTGCTGGTGCATGCAAATGTTTAATAAAACAATATTTTTTTTTTGAGAGAGCCCCATATCTGGAGTGATTGTGTTTTAATTTCCTATGTGAGTGAGAACACACAGGACATCGATCACAGTCAGAAGCACCTGTGCACACTGCCATTGTTTGCTTCCTTTCTTATCACCACTCCCACTCTTGGCTCCCACCTTCTCTAAAATAAACAAACAAAACAAAAACAGACATATTTATTGTGTACAAATAGAGTTTTGACCTGTTTCTTTGATGCTGTATAGTTTGTTATCTTGTTTTGTGTGTATGTGCTCATACATTGTTTTCTTTTCTGAAAATATTCAGAGAAAGAGAAAGATGAGTGCTGGTACAAGAATTCGTTTTCAGCCTCTCCAGGGTTGTCAACCCTACCTCCTCTCATCTCCTCTCACAATTATTTGGGTTCTTCTTGCTTATTTCTTCTGGTCCCTGGGCCTCAAATAGGCTGACTAACTCTGTGAAACAACAGATAAATAATTTGGTAGCAAAACCTATTCAGATACATTATCATAAGTTAGCTATGGAGGACCACAAGACTCAAGATGAGGTTGTTACTTTATACAGGGTGTTCCCAAAACTCATCTCCACCCAACCTAAAAAAGGGGACTTCCGCCCCTAGACCAAGCAGAGAGGGGCCACTCAGAACCCCCTCTGACAGGCGACCTGAATTCTTGCTTAGGCTGCGAGGCTAAGCACTGCAAGGGAATATCAATAATAGTTAAAAATATCTCTCTGTGTTCCCTGAGGGACAAGCCTGACTGCATAGGGGTTGATGTCAAAAGTATCCCCTCTCCAGGAAAAAGACATTGGGATGGGTATGGCCCTCATGCCTCACTGGACAACAACAGGGGGACCGGAGCCACTACAAGGTCCCCTTCAATTACTGGATGTCAGGCCACTATCCCCGCCTTCACAAGATTAGAATCGCCTCAGCTCTTCTATACTTAGAGAAGGGAGGAGATGTCAGGGGCATCCCTGCTTTCACACTAAAGGCCTAAAATCAGCCATAGGCCTAAAATCAGCAATATGCCTGTCATACATGTATAGTAACACCAAGTCTTGGGTCTTTGTGCATAAACACTCAAACAGATGGCTATAAGCTATTGTAAACAGGCAGTCTTTGTGACAATTTACCAGCGTGAGTAGTCATAGACCTTGTCAATAGGTAAGCCTTAGCAGATAATACCAATTTAGATAAGAACAAGCAAATCATAGGCAGAGTCATAGCGACCTGTCCCCCCTGAACCCTCACCCAGCAGATACCCATTCTGAAAGCTATCTGTATTCCCCCTGAACACCCAAGTTCCAGTGTCATCCCTTTCCCCATGTCCTGCCTTTTTGTGTTTATAACCCCTGTGTGAATGAGTATAAATTATAATTTTAAAAAATAAATAAATTATATAAAAAACAATATTTTCTTACATAAAAACTTACAGTACAATCTCAATCTTTTAAAAAATGATTATTGATTATGGCCTTTATATTTACCTTATATTAATCCTCATATTACATATATATAATTGTTTTCTTTTCTTTGTTCATTAGTTATATGATTTATAAAAACTTCAGTGTCTTAATTAAGTAGGCAATTTTTGTTACATTTTATATTTGTATATTAGAAAAAGCTTTCTAAATCTAATTTTGACAAATATTCATCCTGTTATGTTTCTTACTCCTCTTATTTACAAATAGCTACATTTGGATAGTTTGAATTATGCACATGAAACTGTAGTCTAATTTCACTGTACTTTAAATTATATTTTAATTGTTCTATTTTGTTTAAAGCCTATGACAATTTGGTATTCATAATGTAGTGTCCTGAAAGCTTATTTCCTCTTTTAGAACAATTTGCATAATTGAAAACCATACAATTAGTATTTACAATTAATAAAATACTAAAAAAATATGAGACTTAATGGATAAATAATTTTTTATAATAACAAGGGAACTTTGTAAGAATTCTTTAGTTTCAACTCTACCTGTTATTATTAGCTTGAAATCTTTCTGCAACTGTGAGTTGGAAAAAACAGTTACAGATACAGCACTGAGGAGGACAGGCAATGCAGAAAGCCAAATTATTTGTTCTTTATAGTATCAGTTGACATAGCTCAAATACTAAGCCATATTTCTAGATTTTAAAAATATCAATTAATAGGTGATCAATAAGTAATTTTGTAACAAATCTCTATTTTTTCAAATGACAAGGTACCTATCATTCACTCAACCACAAACCGCAGGTGGTAATGTCACTAGTTTCATAGCATTTTGATCAAGGTCAAGTTGATAAAGACCCTTGGTTCAAGCACCTTCCTTAAAAACAATACCATTGTGTTTTCCACATATTGCTTTTAATTATGATATTTTCCCCTCTTGGATACTTTCATCCTACATTGTTAGTTTATTTGTGCCATCTGATTTTGTCTGTTCATGATAGCATAGATTGAGATGCAAAATGTGCACACATATACACACTCACAAATACCCATGTAAATACATACAAGCATATTCATGAAATCACACAAATACATAACCATGCAAAAGTATGTACATACATACACAGATAAAATTCATGCATATATACAAATACATAAGTACACAACTCAGATATACAAATGTAGTGCCTTCATAGGCATATATATATATAACACAGTCATATACTTGTGCATACCAACAAACACACACATAAACAAAGAAAAATAGATACATTTATTGTGTACAATGTGCACACACAAAAATGAATGCATATAAACACACATATAAGAATATGCATAAATGTATTCACACAAGCACATATGCTTAAACATACGTACAAACATATACATAATTAAAACTTACATTCATATGCACACATGCATACCTAAATGCATATACACATATGCACACAAACATGATACTTGCATATAGATACCTACATATAAATAATATATACACACAAATACACACATATATGCATTACATGCATAAACATACATACAAAATGCACACATATACACACATACATGTAAATACAAAGAGATATACTCACATATGTAATGCATGTTTATACATGCACACATATATAAACAATAATACACCTGCACACACCGAGTGAACTAGCTAATGTACCTAGCCTGATGACTATGCTACTATTCTAACTGACTTTTAAACTATACATTTATAATTATTTCTTGCTCCTCCTTATTCGACTGTGAGACTTCAAATATTGTACTCAGTTTCTTCAAATGACTTTATAGGAAGATGTGTTCTGGGTTGTGTAAAATCTCAATTGTCAGTCCATTTCCTGTTTTTTGCACCCAGAATGATTTTCCTTAAGCCTAGCAAAATGTCTCCTTTCATCATTAGTTTTTAGAGCCTTCACTGGAATACTATGTATTTATGCCATTCCATCACTGAGAAGGACTCACAGCCTAATATCCCATAAAAAGAGCATTGATCCCTTATATACTCCATTGGTGAATTATTCAAATGAGTTTTCTGTACTTTCTGCTTGGTGAAATGTATGTAAGTACTCACGGGAAATTATTATTACGGATAACCCTGGATTTTTTGCAAGACAGTTTTAGTTCACAGACTATTAATAGTATAAAATCTCTCTAGAAGATAACACACACCCCAAGTTCATTTACATGAATATGAGAGGATGTTGTATAAAGTAGTAATTAGGTCCCTTAAAAAGAGTCAGCTTAGCTCTGTCGCCTCATAGCTTATGCTTGAACTTTCTGAGCACCTGGGTAATTGTCAATGCACCTTTCTCTCTTTCATGGGAACTCCTGGGTCTTCACACAGCCTTTAGCTATATGGAGAATATAAATAGTGTTTTCAGCTCTTGGAGATGCAGGCTGTAGTCCTAACATCAGACAGATATATTCATTAATTTGGGATTCTTTGCAAGTATTTACTGAAAAGTTTAAAGTGGTGGTTCTCAACATGTGGGTTCTGACTCCCTTGCAATCCTCTATCTATAAAAAGTATTTATAACAAAATTTAATAAAAGTACTTATGAAGAATTATAACACTAACAAAATTACAGATATGAAGTAGCTTCATAAGTAGTTATGGTTGGTTGTCACCATAACACAAGGAACTGTATTAAAGAGTATTAAGTATTAGGAAGTTTGAGAACCCTAGCTTAAAGGGATATGGAAAACAAAAACGTTTCTGAGATGAGCAGAAATAAGCCTTGCTATCTATGCCAAAGTCTATTTAACCTTCTCTTCTATGTTGTTTTTCACAGAAGCAAGGCAGAGAAGAAAGGATTTGTTTTGCAATTAATTGAGTAACTTAGAAAGTTAAGTATAAAGTGTTTCTTTAGGAAGATCTTAAACTTTCCATCAAAATTAAAGTTTCAGAGAGATACTTGACTATCACATTTCCCATAGCACATGGAAGAACAGAGTCAAGGAGTTTAAATTTTACAAAAGAAATCTGTAAAATATGTTAAAATTTCAGCGTCAGGAATCCACATTTCTCAAAATGTGTAAACAATAATTCTACCAAAAACATATATGCTCACTGCATTAAGAATCAGCACTTTCTTCTCTTGTATACATTTTAATATATTTAATATTTCGGAGTGCTTTGATGGTCGATCATTTATTTCATATTTCCAGTAGATAACTTACTTGACTCTGTCATGGAAAAAGTAAAGTAGAATGGAAGAGATTGTGAGACTCATGTAGAAACCCAGAGGAGAACAGTCTCATCAGTCACGGTTGAGCTCTATCTTTGACCTGGCAGAGGACCTAGTTGCTCCTTATTTTATGTTCAGTCAAGAGTAACTAACATAAAATTAGTGTAAGTAACAATTTTTTATTGGATATTTTATTTACATTTCATATGTTATCCACTTACCCCATTCCCCCCCACCCAGGAACCCCCATCCCCTCACCCCTCCTTCTGCTTCTCTGTGGATGTACCCCTACCTACCCCCCCCACTCCCACCTCCCCACCCTCAAATTCCCATCCACTGTGACGTCTGGCCTTCATGAGACCAAGGATCTCTTCTCCCACCTATGCTCGACAGGGACCTCCACCCTTACATATACAGCTGAAGTCATGGATCCCTCCATAAGTGCTCCCAGGCTGGTGGGTTAGACCTTGGGAGGTCTGGTTGATTGGTACTGCTGCTCTCCTCATGGGGCCACAAGCCCCCTCAGCTCCAACAGTCTTCACTCTACCTCCTCCATTGGGAACCCCATGATCAGTTCGATGGCTAGCTGTGACCATCTGCCTCTGAATAATATGTCAGACTCTTGCAGACCTCTAAGGAGACATCCATATCAGGCTCTTATGAGCATGCATTTCCTGACTTCCACATCAGCATCTACATTTGGTGATTGCACATGGGATGGATACCCAGGTGGAATGGTCTCCAGATGGCCCCTCCTTCAGTTTCTGTCCCTCACTTTGTCTCCATATTTGCTCCCTTGAGTATTTTGTTGCTCCTTCTAAGAAGGACCAAGGCACCCCCACTTGGTCTTCCTTCTTCATGAGCTTCATGTGGGCTGTGAGTTGAATCTTGAGTATTTCAAAATTCTGGGCTAATAACCAATAATCAGTAAGTGAATACCATATGTGTTCTTCTGTGATTGGCTTACCTCACTCAGGATGATATTTTCTAGTTCCATCCATTTACATAGTAATTTCTCAAATTAATTGTTTTTAATAGCTGAGTAATACTCTATTGTGTAACTGTACCACATTTTTTGTATCTATTCCTCAGTTGAAGGAGATCTGAGATCTTTCCAGCTTGTGGCTATTATAAATAAGGCTGCTATGAACATAGTTGAACATATGTCCTTGTTGTATGTTAGAGCATATTCTGGGTATATGTCGAGGAGTGGTATAACTGGATCCTCAGGTAAAGCTATGTCCAAATTTCTGAGGAACTGCCAGACTGATTTCCAAAGTGGTTGCACTATCTTGCAGTCCCACCAAAAATGGAGGAGTGTTCCTCTTTCTCCACACTCTCACCAGCATCTACTATCACCTGAGTTTTTAATCTTAGCCATTCTGACTGGTGTGAGATGGAATCTCAGGGTTGTTTTGATTTGCATTTCCCTGATGACTAAGGATACTAACATTTCTTTAGGTGTTTCTCAGCTATTCGAGTTTCCTCCATTGAAAATTCCTTGTTAAGCTCTATACTCCATTTTTAATAGGGTTATATGGTTGTCTGGAGTCTAATTTCTTGAGTTCTTTGGATATATTGGATATTAGGCCTCTATCAGATGTAGGATTTGTAAAGATCTTTTCCCAATTTGTTGGTTGTCGTTTTGTCCTATTGACAGTGTCCTTTGCCTTACAGAAACTTTGCAATTTTATGAAGTCCCATTTGTCAATTCTTGATCTTAGAGCATATGCCATTTGTGTTCTCTTCAGGAACTTTTCCCCTGTGCCCAAGTATTCAAGGTTCTTCCCCACCATCTCTTCTATAAGTTTCAGTGTATCTGGTTTTATGTGGAGGTCCTTTATCCACTTAGACTTGAGCTTTGTACAAGGAGATAAGAATGGATCAATTTTCATTCTTCTACATGTTGTCTTCCAGTTGAACCAGCACCATTTGTTGAAAATGCTGTCCTTTTTCCACTGGACAGTTTTAGCACCTTTGTCAAAGATCAAGTGACCATAGGAGTGTGGGTTCATTTCTGGGTCTTCAATTCTATTCCATTGATCTTCCAGCCTGTCTCTGTACCAATACCATGCAGTTTTTACGACTATTGTTCTGTAGTACAGCTTGAGGTCAGGAATGGTGATTCCTCAAGAAGTTCTTTTATTGTTGAGAATAGTTTTCGCTATCCTGGGTTTTTTGTTATTCCAAATGAATTTGAGAATTTCTTTTTCTAACACTGTGAAGAACTGAGTTGGTATTTTAATGAGGATTGGACTGAATCTGTAGATTGCTTTTGGCAAGATGGCCAGTTTTATTATATTAATCCTACCAATCCATGAGCATGGGAGATCTTTCCATCTTCTGAGATCTTCTTTGATTTCGTTCTTGAGAGACTTGAAGTTCTTTTCATACAGGTCTTTCATTTGCTTGGTTAGATTCACACCAAGGTATTTTATATTATTTTTGACTATTGTTAAGGGTGTCATTTCCCTAATTTCTTTTTTAGTCTGTTTATCTTTCATGTAGAGGAAGGCTACTGATTTGTTTGAGTTGATTTTATAACCAGCCCCTTTGCTGAAGTTGTTAATCAGGTTTAGGAGTTTTTTAGTGGAAGTTTTGGGGTCACTTAAGTATACTATCATATCATCTGCAAATAGTGATATTTTGACTTCTTCCTTGTCTATTTGTATCCCTTTGACTTCTTTTTATTGTCTGATTGCTCTGGCTAGGACTTCCAGACTATATTGAAGAGGTAGTGGGAGAGTAGGCAGCCTTGTCTAGTCCTTGATCTTAGTGGGATTGCTTCAAGTTTCTCTCCATTTAGTTTGATGTTGGCTACTGGTTTGCTGTATACTGCTTTTACTATGTTTAGGTAGGGGCCTTGAATTCCTGATCTTTCCAAGACTTTAATCATGAAGGGATGTTGAATTTTTGTCAA
The DNA here is from genome assembly GCF_004785775.1 of Grammomys surdaster. Classification (NCBI taxonomy): domain Eukaryota; kingdom Metazoa; phylum Chordata; class Mammalia; order Rodentia; family Muridae; genus Grammomys; species Grammomys surdaster. The sequence continues at coordinate 2,176,328 of NW_021620632.1, forward strand.
ATGCTTTCTCAGCATCTAGTGTGATGGTCATGTGGTTTTTTCTTTGAGTTTGTTTATATAGTGTATTACATTGATGGATTTCCAAATATTCAACCAGCCCTGCATTCCTGGAATAAATACTACTTGATCATGATGGATGATTGTTTTGATGTGCTCTTGGATTCGGTTCGCTAGAATTTTAATGAGTATTTTTGCATCAGTGTTCATGAGGGAGATTGGTCTGAAGTACTGTTTATTTGTTGGGTCATTGTGAGGTTTGGGTATGAATATAATTGTAGCTTCATAGAACGAATTGGGTACTGTTTCTTCTGTTTCTATTTTGTGGAATAGTTTGAAGAGAATTGGTATTAGGTCTTCCTTGAAGGTCTGATAGAATTCTGCACTAAAGCCATCTGGTCCTGGGCTTTTTTTAGTGGGGAGACTTTTAATGACTGCTGCTATTTCCTGAGGGGTTTTGGGAATGTTTAGATGGTTTATCTGCTCCTGATTTAACTTTGGTACCTGGTATCTGTCTAGGAAGCTGTTCATTTCATCCAAGTTTCCAGTTTTGTTGAGTATAGGCCTTTTTAGTAGGATCTGATGATTTTTTTGAATTTCCTCAGTTTCTGTTGTTATGTCTCCCTTTTCAGTTCTGATTTTATTTATTTGGATACTGTCACTGTGCCCTCTGGTTAATCTGGCTAAGGGTTTATCTATCTTGTTGATTTTCTCAAAGAACCAGCTCCTGGTTTTGTTGATATTTTGTATTGTTCTTTCTGTTTCCATTTGGTTGATTTCAGCCCTGAGTTTGATTATTTCCTGCCTTCTACTCCTCTTGGGTGTATTTGCTTCTTTTTGTTCTAGAGCTTTTAGTTGTGCTGTCAAGTTGTTAGTGTATGCTCTCTCTAGTTTCTTTTTGTAGACTCTTAGAGCTATGAGTTTTCCTCTTAGTACTGCCTTCATGGAGTCCCATAAATTTTGGTATGATGTGTCCTCATTTTCATTAAATTCTAAAAAGTCTTTAATTTCTTTCTTTATTTCTTCCTTGACCAAGTCATCATTGAGTAGAGAGTTGTTCATTTTCCATGTGCATGTGGGTTTTCCATTGGTTTTGTCATTATTAAAGACCAGCCTTAGTCTCTGGTGATCTGATAAGATGCAAGGGATTATTCCAATCTTTCTGTTTCTGTGGAGGCCTGTTTTGTGACCAAAATAGACCAATGGTCTATTTTGGAGAAGGTTCCATGAGGTGCTGAGAAAAAGATATATTCTTTTGATTTAGGGTGAAATGTTCTACAGATATCTGTTAAATCCATTTGGTTCATAACTTATGTCAATTTCAAAGTGTCTCAGTTTAGTTCTGTTTCCAAGATCTGTCCATTCCTGGGAGTGGGGTGTTGAAATCCCCCACTAGTATTGTGTTAGGTGTAATGTGTGTTTTGAACTTTAGCAAAGTTTCTTTTATGTATGTAGGTGCCCTTGTATTTGGAGGATAGATGTTCAGAATTGAGAGTTCACCTTGGAAGTTTTTTCCTTTGATGAGTATGAAGTGTCCTTCCTTATCTCTTTTCATTACTTTTGGTTGAAAGTCAATTTTATTTGATATTATAATGGCAACTCCAGCTTGTTTCTTAGGACATTTTGCTTGAAAAATTGATTTCTATCCTTTTATTCTGTGGTAGTGTTTGTCTTTGTCACTGAGGTGTGTTTCCTATATGCAGCAAAATTCTGGGTCCTGGTTGTGTATCCAGTCCGATAGTCTGCTTCTTTTTATTGGGGAATTGAGAACATTGAGGTTAAGAGATACTAACAAAAATGATTGTGGCTTCCTGTTATATATGTTATCAGAGGTAGAATTATGTTTGTATAGTTATCTTCTTTTGGGATTGTTGGAAGATTACTTCCTTGCTTTTTCTAGGTTGTAGTTTCCCTCCTTGTGTTGGAATTTTCCATCAATTATCTTTTGAAGTGCTGGGTTTGTGAGAAGATATTGTGCAAATTTGGTTTTGTCATGGAATATCTTGGTTTCACCATCTACAGTGATTGAAAGTTTTGCTGGGTTTAGTAGTCTGGGCTGGGATTTGTGTTCTCTTAGGGTCTGTATGATGTCAGTCCAGGCTCTTCTGGCTTTTATAGTCTCTGGTGAGAAGTCTGGTGTAATTCTGATAGGTCTGCCTTTATTTGTTACTTGAGCTTTTTCCCTTACTGCTTTTAGTTTTCTTTTGTGCATTTGATGTTTTGATTATTATGTGACAGGAGGTATTTCTCTTCTGGTCCAGTATATTTGGTATTCTGTAGGCTTCTTGTATGTTTATGGGCATCTCATGCTTTAGGTTGCAGAAGTTTTCCTCAATAATTTTGTTGAAGATATTCACTGGCCCTTTAAGTTGGAAATCTTCACTCTCATCTATACTTATTATACTTAGGTTTGGTCTTACCATTGTGTCCTGGATTTCCTGGATGTTTTGAGTTAGGAGATTTTTTTGCATTTTGCATTTTCTTTGACAGCTGTTTAAATGTTTTCCATGGAATCTTATGCACTTGAGATTCTCTCTTCTATCTCTTCTTGTATTTGGTTGGTGATGCTTGCATCTATTACTCCTGATCTCTTTCCTAGGTTTTCTATCTCCATGATTGTCTCCCTTTGAGATTTCTTTATTGTTTCTATTTCTATTTCCAGATCCTGAATGGTTTTGTTTAATTCCTTCATTGTATTTTCTTGCATTTCTTTAAGGGATTTCTGTGTTTCCTCTTTAAGGGCTTCTACCTGTTTACTTGTACTTGTACTCTCCTGTACTTCTTTAAAGGAGCTACTTATGTCCTTCTTAAAATCCTCTGTCATCATCATTTGAAATGTAAATGAATAAAATAATGAATAAAAAGCTTTTATTTATAACTTTAGTAGTGAAATAACAGATGTTTCTCAAATCACTTTTGTTAAGCATCATAGAAACATAATGTGAAAAAGAGTAATACATAAAAATATTTAAATACAAAAATGTTTTTGACTGTTTGTTGGATATGTTTTGATTGTTTTATAGAAGCTCACTTGAAAAAAATGAGAATAAGCAATGCCCTTTGCTATCTGGAGTAAATAGAGTATTTTCAGCTCTTGGGAATGCAAGATAGTTTCTGAACAACAGACACATTCATTTAGTTCATGTAATGAAATACAACGTATACATCCCACTTACTCAGTCAATGAGTTTTTAACATGGATCTACTACGTTAGTAATGAAGTTAGATATTGAGCATTCAAATGAAACTAATTTATGGTATAATTTGATATATTGTATTATGCAAATTGTTCAATAAATCTTATCAGATGTTGGATATTAGAATTTCAGAACTTCTGAAAATATCTGAGTTCTTCTGACTTAGAATATACTGAATCTCCTATTAGATGCTTGCACACTTGATGTTGGGTATTTTTAATGTAAGTATAAAAGAGTAATACAAACTGTACTTGGAAAATAGAGGCATTTACAAGAAGATCCAAAAAAATCAAGCCGAAAATCAAGCTCTCCATATATTTTCCAATCCATCAGGGAAGAAACGTAATAAAATGATGTACAAAGCAAACCAGAGTGTTTTGGCTGAACGCAGATGGAGACATTGGCTCTATTGCTTCCTTAGCCTCAGTAGCCTATATTGACTGTATAGATGCCTAGACTGTCATCAAGACACTGAAAACTAAATGATGACTGTCATTTTCCTAATTTACAGTCTATAATAATTCCAGTTTGAACTACTGTGAAACTAAAGCTTACAACTAATTATGTGTGATTGCTTTATAAAATACAACATTTTCCTAAAATATCACAGTTTGTTTTACTTATCGTATTCTTAACTATTGCTCAGAAAATGACTGAGACAGGCATTAGGCATTAGAGTTAAAAACTAAGGATTGTGGAAGTTAGCAAAGGTTACCAGTTATATGGATGAATCTGAGATTTATGTGCAAGAACCTTTGTCTGAAAAACTCTGCTTAAGTGTTAGTCAACGTTCCATCATTATGAAAATGGACATATGGGAACTTTGTTGTGGTTTGGTCTTAGTGTCTATTGTAACATTAATTGTGGGCTCCCAAGGTCTGCAGTCTGAACTAAACTTATTTGACCCTGCCCCCAAGTTATTTCTAATTGGTATATATAGATGCCAATAGCGAGTAGTGGTACAGAAGTGACATAGGCATGGTTTAGGGTTCCTGGGCTTAGGGAATTAGAAAAAACCACAAGATAGCAAGAAAGAAAAAATGAAGGAGGAGGAAGAATATGCCATGGCTTAGGCGAATCAACAAAACATGACTCTAAGGGCTGGTCAATTGGAGTTAAGAACAGCCCAAATTAAACGTAGTAATAATAACTTGGGATTATGGATGTGAAGGTAGATTTCAATAGCATAGATGGTAGATTACCGCCCATCTCTTGTGTTGTGTAAGACTTATTGTAAATAATAAAAGTTGTGTGTTTTTTATAGAGAAACTGAGTGATTGAAGGCAAACCCCAGGTCAGGATTAAAGAATTTCTACAAGAGAACTCAACTCAAGGGAAGACATAGTTTTATTTACGAATGCAGAAATTTTTGTGCATAGTCAAACGGCTTCTTTATATCTGAGCCTATAATATCATGACATTATGAATGGTGAAAGAGTGAGAAAAGAGTACAGGACAAATACAATGAGGAGGAGTAGAAGAGGAAGATGAGCAGGAAAGGGACAGGGAACAAAATAGACCATATATCCAAGAGATGCCCACAATGGCTTAGCTTCTGTTACTAAGACCCACCTCCTATCATTTCCATACCACACCTTAGTAGCACAAATTGTTTAAGACCATACCTTCAACATTTGAGACTTTGAGGAATATGCTGTATTTAAATATACTGATTAGCTTCTATTGATTAGTTGTTAGTACACTGGTCAAAGTATTACATGAATATCATCTGTCTCTAGATGAGTGTTTCAACAGATTATTAAAATCATGAACTGTAAAATTTTGATATGAAAAAATAATTTTAAAATGACCATAAAACTTGAACTAAAGAAAAACATGTCTGATTTCTATTACTTTTTACTTGTTTAATGAACCTGAAATCATAATTTGGCTCATGTTTCCTGGTACTCATCAAGCTCATGGGATGAGACAGAAGCTGTACTGGTGCGACTGAACCTGAATCTCCAGGTGGAAAGTGTCAGTGGGCAATTGAATTAGAGGACAGCCCTGCTACACCAGTGGGGAACTTCTAGCCCACTGAGACCTGCCTCTGTCAGCAATTACTGTGTTAAGAAATTAAGAGTGACATTTTGGTTTCTTTTATCTCATTAAAAGAGTATTTGAGACTTACTTAAGAAGATATCTCTACTCTCCAAGATCTCCAGTGCTTCAAGGTTGTATTACAAAAACAAGAATAGTGATTTCTGGAAAAGGGTCAAAGGGTGGCAATAGATGTGTAAGAATACAAAAATGGACCTCAGGAGAGAAGGCTAGACTGTTCTCATCAGACATGTATGGAGCAGTAAATCTTTAGTAATTCACAATTACTTTCTATCTTGGGAACAAAAGATTAGATCTACTACCTATTTTTAAAAGATCTTTATTTACTTTTTGAAAATTTCATACAAAATATTTCTATCATATTCTCTCTCCTCAACTACTTTATGATTTTAGTCAACCACCCTATTCTCTCAACTTCTTTTTCCATTTTCTTTTTATGTAATAACTTATCTAGATCAATTACTGAGCTTGAGATCAATTATTGAGCTTGACATTCCACACCTCATCATAGACTTTTACATGCCACATCATTAAAGGAACCTGACTTTTCATCTCGCATTGTTGGGGGGGGTTGATATTTAGAAAAAGGCACCCAGTCTGGCCTGTTCATAGGCAGCCACCATGTCCCCACTGCTCCTTGGCTCTGACTGGGGCTCTGGCAAGCTAGATGTACAGGGCCTGGCATCCACGAGATGCCAGCATTGGGGGAAAGCTCTGCCAATCCACCACAGTGCATTCAGCTCAGCTGAACCTCAGACAATATCTGCTATCCTAGGAGGACCCATTAGAAATGAGACTCTTAAAGCTTAATGATTACCTAAAGGATTTTCATATGTATAAATGCTCAATCAACAAGATGCCCACACAATTAGAGTTGTTTCCCTATATCTAACCTTTTTATAGAAGTTGCACCCAGGACAGCTTTTAATCCACCTGTGGTTCTCCATGGCTGATAGCCTCCTTCTTCTTCTACTTCTCCCCTTCCTCTCTGTCTCCCCTCTCCTTCTTTTTCTCCCCTCCCCTTCCTCTCTTCTTCTCTCAGCTTCTCCTCCTCCTCTACTGCATAATCACTGAGCTCCACGGCAAATACACTGGGGCAGAATAAGTATCCTGCTACATCCTGTCAGCTATTGATTGGATATTTGACCAATACTTGGATACTCACAACCAAAACTAATGAGCTTCTCTTTCAATGTACACTATGACTTTATAGAAATCTTAACTAATTGTGTGACTATGTCTGTTCATCAACTTGAGACAGTATTTTTATTCCCAGAGCACCTATAGCCCAGCCAGTCTTTATTTATTGAAAGTTATTCACCCAGGACAGAAAGTCATAACTTTGTACCATAACATTCACCTTCCATAATTCATGATATATTGTCTCTCTGATCCCTTTTTAAATTAAATTTCTTTCTTCTTTCTTACCTAATGAGTTAACAGAGAACCTTACTGAGATTTTTCTATGACTCTATCATCTACAGAAATGTCCCTTCTCTTTGTTCATTATCACACTATCTTTAGGCTTTTGTTTATATTTGTATGAATATCTTCTCTCTTTTTTTTATTTCTTTCTTTTTGTTGCTTATAATGGAAAGCATTTCTAGAGGGTAATACTATTGAATAAATATCTAAACTTTCAAAACTACCATAGAAAAATGATGAAAAGAAACTACAGTGCCCAAGATAGACTGCTCTCTGTCTTTGTTGTCTTAATATCCATTGCTTCTCCTTTTGTTAAAACACAAAAATGACCACATTACATAGTCCCCACTCTGCATCAAACTCCTTCAGTGAACCACAAAAAGAGGAAGGAAAAAGCATGATGATATTTTCAAAACAAGGTGAAATGAGTTGCAGCATAAGGATTCAGCAGATGAAGCTAATATGAGGCTGTGTAGAAAATGCCACAAATATACTAATTCTACAGGACCCCAGAATTCTGCAAAACTGTAGTCACAAAGAAAGCCATGTTGAGGATATGCACACCAGAACTTCTCCTATTCACTATACTGAAGTATTTGACTGATTATTCTCATTAGATTATAAACTAATTCATCTTATGAGCCCTAACTCTGCCATGACATCCATTTTGTAGAGCCTTCTTATCACTTTTTTGTCAGTGTAGTTTTTTTTTATAAACATCTATGTTGAGGTTTTGTCTGTTGCTATATACTGTAATGGTAAATTCTGTATTTCAAGATCTAGTTATGTGAAGACAAGTGAATTTTCATGTATGTCAGCTTTTGTTGGGGAAACCTTACTCCTTAATTTAAAATCATTGGTTGAATAAAGATTCCTGCAAACTGTAGCTGGGCAGAAGAGAGGTAGGCAGGGCTTTTGATCTGATGCAGAGACCACAGATGGAGGGGAAGAAGAAAGAAGGTGTCATGTGGTAGCTGAATCCAGAGCATGGCCATGAGGGCCAGTTTGCTGTAGGAGGAGCAGCTCAGACACACCACAACAACTTTTATGTCAACATTACTGACAGGGAAGTAGACAAAGATAGCATAGATGCTTAATATCATCTCAGCTCTAATGCATTAATGCTTATTGTAATTAAAAGGTTTCATGTATTTTATTTGGGAACTAAATGATCTAAGTTGGGATACAAATCCCTAAATAACATTTTCTACAACACATCTAAAATTAAATAAACACTTGAACAAGTTAAATCCCTGCTTAGTGATGTACAAGTACTTGTAAACAAAATTAAAAGTCTTAAATGTGAGGATCTGCTAAGCGTCATGGGGTGGGGGTGGGGTCATAGTTAATCTGACTGAGTTTCAGATTTCAAGTACTCCTGCTAGTTTTTCCAAAAAGTCCCACTGGAGACTTTATACTTTCATGGTATGAGTCAATCTCATGTACAGCCTGTGCTCATGAATTCATTGTTTTCTGTATAACATGGAGTACAAGGCACCAAAATTGTTGATTATTAAGAAGTAACAAGTGAGCCACTGAAATTACCTTTTAGATAAGGCAGTGTTTACCCTATTTAGAAAATATTGGTCTTTATAATATTTTATATAAACTTATGTCAGATAGTTATTGATTTGTTTTTTTCTTGTGTATTAATGGTTTCTTGCCTATATGTCTGTGTACCACAAATATGAATAGTGCCTTTAGAGTCCAGAAGATGATGACAAATCTTGGAGTTCATGTGGGTGATCAGAATCAAACACAAGTCCTCTTCCAAAGAAGCAAGTGTCCTTAACTCGAATCCATCTCTTTAGCACTAGTCATTGACTTTTTTAAAAACTTATTTTAAAATCAAGCTGTTGCAAGACAGATTCGTCTCCACAAATTGACAGCAAGGCCCAATTGCTTAAGACAACACCCACATAACTCATCATTGAACATGAAGATATATAGCTTGTGCCTACATAGAACTGTCACTGTTGTTTCAAAAAAAGAAACTTAAATACCATACAATCACAAAACATTTGATCTACAATCTTCTCTGCCTGGAAAATAAAGTAGGGCAATGTTGGCACAAATATCGTGGGGATAATGAACTGACATCTAATTTGACTTAATGTCCACATCATGAGATGAAACTCATACCTGACTGCCAGGGAAGCCAATTGCCAGAAGCTAGATTTCCCAGAGTCTTAGGGTAAAGCCAAATGCTACTGTTCTAAAAGAAAAGTGAACAATAAAATAACTAAAATGGCTCCTAAATATATTTTGCTATAGTCATGTATTGGTGCCTTATTGAGCTATCATCAGAAATGTTTCTTCCTGAAGTAGATGGAAATAAATACAGAGGCCATAGGCTAACATTATTGAGGAGAAAAGGAAATCTTGGAACACAAAGCTCTAAATGGTAATAAAAACTCTACATGGGAATGTTTCCAACCAATCCTTCCTTGCAGAATTCAGGGAACCCTACAGTAGAATTAGGGGAGACTGAAAGGACTCAGGACACCAGGAGAAGAAAACTCTCTAAATCAACTAAGCAAAGCTCATATGAACTTAGAGAGAATGAAACAACCATTTCAAGGGCTGTTCAGTTCTTTATTAGGTCTTGTGCACATATACGATACTTTTCACTTTAGCACTTTTATGGGACTTCTGAATATGTAAATGAGTGTGTCTCTGAGTTTGTGCTTTTTCGTGGGCCTCTGTTATTTTTCTATTGGTTTCTTTTGTTCAACTGATATAATGGGTTTTATTTTATCTTACTATACTTTATTTTCTCACATTTTGTGGTCATCTTTTTGAAGCCTGTTTTTTTCTAAAATGAGACAGAAAGGGATTGGATCCAGATGAGAGAGAAATTCATCTAGTGGATTGGGAAAAACTAGGAGAAGCAGAGGGATGAGAAATTGTATTCAGATTATGTTTTGTGAAAAATATACACATGTAATAAAAAGGAAACATACATAGTTTTTAAGAGAATAGTAAAGAGACATGATTATGAATTTGAGTAGAAGGGTGAGGAAACATTGGAGATAGAGGAAAGAAAAGGAAGACTAAGAAAATGCTAGAAACAGTAAACTCACATGTTTTAAATCTTCTCATTGCCTCTCAAGGGATCCGTGTTGTCTTTGAAAGTTTGTACACATAGCTGGTGTTTGTGAGTCATGTCTTTCAGACATACCAGATATCTGCAAGCATTTTACAATTTAGAGTTTATGTATTATACTATGAAGGCAGTTTGATCACTGTGTATAGTTGAACAATGAACAAGCAAGGGAGATCAAAACTTTGCACTTGAAGTTTATCAAAATGAGTACTTTCTGGCCTAGCTTGGGAAGGGATGCACTGAGACTGAGTTTCTCTTTAGTTCTGGCTTTTATGGAAATGACTATGTAGACCCATCTGGCTTCAAACTCACTGCAATCCTTTAGACTCTACAGGCAGCTGAGATACAACTGCATGCCACTCTTCCCAGCTACTACTTTTGAGGCTGTAGAATCTCTAGTTTAATGTTATATCTCTCTTCTTTGTGATGCAAACATGGTTGAGTAACCATGAAATGAGGACTTTTACTGATGTCTGGTTTTTTTTGTTTGTTTGTTTTTGTTTGTTTGTTTGTTTTCCGAAACAGGGTTTCTCTTTATACCCCGGGCTGTCGTGGAACTCACTCTGTAGACTAGGCTGGCCTCCAAATCAGATATCCACCTGCCTCTGCCTCCCAAGTTCTGGAATTAAAGGTGTGTGCCACCACTGCCCAGCTGTCTGTTGTCTGTTTGTTTTTAAATAGAAGTAAGAATCACTTACTGAGAAAGTTTGCTTCTGTGAATACTTGCGCACGCAATACTAAATTTTGTTGAGATCACTAGAAACAAAGCTTTTCTGACTCTAATGTTTAACCAATTATTTTATTTATTTATGTATTTATTTATTTATTAATTTATTTATTTAATATTCTTTAATCCATTTTTACAGTCCAGTCTTCATCTCCCTCCTGGTTGGTCCCCCACAAAGGTCCCATCCCATACCTCTTCCTTCCTCTCTCATCTGTAAGAGCAAGTCAACACCTCCACCCCATCACACCAGGCCTTCCCACTCCCTAGGGCCTCGAGGCTCTCAAGTTAGGTGCCTTTCCTCTCACTGAGGCCAGACCAGGCAGTCCTCTGCTTTATATGTGTCACTGCCTCATATCAGCTGGTGTATGCTGCTTGGTTGGTGTTAACCAAACATTTTTATAGCACAGCATCCTGTCTCAAATGTCATATAAGGCCAAAAATTTCTGCAAAAACAAGAAGACATATGTTCATTTCATTATAGGTATGCTGTCATGATGGTGACCTAATAGGGTTTGAACTCTCCCAATTAGAGACAGAAAGTCTTCTAGGGGAAGAACTGATTAGTGAACTGATAGCTCTCATAATGATCTTGCTACAAAGTGTTACTTAAGAAGCAGCAGCATCTTTGAAAAGATAAATTGCACTTGTTCTGTCCATCATAAAACCATGCACAAGCCCTATAAGTTTTCAAACTGATTGCTTTATAATAGATTTGATTTATTATGACTCTGCTATGGATTGAGTTGAGTTGAAAAAACTACAACCTCAATCAGCCCAACTCACCCTTCAACTCAATAGGCAATTAAAAAAAGCAAATACTTCACTCTGCACTTTGTTATAAAGGACAAGACTCTACAAATTTTCTTTTAACTCATTAAAATTCTACTGAAGATGTTAAAGATAAAAAAGTTAAGTAACTAGGAGAAATGCATATATACATGCAAAATTTATGTTTTCATTTTTAATCTTTGTTTTAATGGAAAATTTTTCATACACTAACCAAATAAAAAGTTAAAAATTATATCTAAGTGAACATTCATTGTTTAATATTTTTAAATTTTACTTTCTGAAAGTTGGAAAAAATGAAACAAAGTACAAATATACAAATAATTACAATGACCTCAGTAGTAAAGAAACCTTACTGACTACAACATTGAAGGATATCAAATGATTTTAAAAGCCAGGAAGGGTAGAAGTGCACATGGAGTCCAGTTAATGACTGTGAGACACATGCAAAGGGTCTGATTTGTATTTTAATCTTTGATGTTGTTTTTGTTCTGCCTGGTTCCCTCATCAGTTCTCACAGGCTGTGGGTGACTTGAAACCAAACACTTCTCCAGGTTCTGGAAATTTTTGAAGTCTAGGATCAAGTTACCTACAGTTATAGGGTCTAATTAACTCTGTTTCCTGCTACAGAAGATTACTGTTCTCTCATATGGATAAAACAAGAGAGAGAGAGAGAGAGAGAGAGAGAGAGAGAGAGAGAGAGAGAGAAAGGAGGAGAAGCAAGTTGGTTATGTTCTAGCCCTTTTTATCTATTAACTCCATGAAGGCTCTACTTCCTAATGTTATTATGTTGTGAAAAAGAATCTTGGGTGCATTCTTTGGGGTTATTGAGTAAATATATTTTTCTTCCAAATAGCTCATTAAGGGCAGGTTCAGGAAACAAGGCAAATCCAACTTGGTAAACCAGTGAGCCTAAGGCAGCTACTTACAAGAGCACAGGTGAGATTCTATTAGCAGAGAATGGGTGGAGTTACTCATGGAAATATACTTTATAGAAAAAAATGGTTGAGTAAATGGGTACTTCTTCATAATTTCAATCCGGGTTTTATGACAGTCTTATAGAAGCTAAATCAACTCTCTACCTTCTCCATTTTCTAGTATCTTTTTTTAAATTGGATATTTTATTTATTTATATTCCAGATGTCATCCCCTTTCCCTTCCCTGCCCCCAGAAACTCCCTATCTCATCCCTCCTCCTCCCTTTTGTTTTTATACCATTTTAATTACATGCAAGTTTTAAGGTCCATTCTAGGTTAAGGAACTAGCAATGCAATAGATGCAAATAGTCAAGGAACAAGCAAGACAATAAACAAAGTTCCGTGATCACTCCCATGATCACTATTTCTAAGGGCTTATCAGGATGACCAAAATATCTGAGCCCTCTTCCCTGTCCTAGCCCAAAGTCATTTTCATGTCTGAAGCCTACTTCTTTGTTCTCGACTAATATTTAGATTCCTGCCTGAAGTTATTTAATGACTTTTTTCTTAAGTATGATATATATAAAGGGGGGGTAGTTGTAGAAGGGGAGAGTGTGCAAGCCCATGGCATTACTACTTGCTAATAGGAATGTTCTTGGGTGGTAACTTGTGGGTTAGCTTAAGTGCTTTGATGTCAAGATGCCCACAGACATAGTATGCCTGAAGGGCAAAGCGCCACAATATAAGACTTCACCCCGTGTTGTTTGGGAGAATAGAATTTTATATCTTAATGTTGTACTATATCAAAATGTATGAGAAAAGCTACTTTTAATAAAACCTATAAAACTATCCTTAACACCAAGAATTAAGCACATACTTAAAAGTCTGTGTGTCTGGGTGCTAATAAGGTTAAGGAAAAGTTCTGTTTTAACCTGTTGAACACAGACATATAACTAATAGGACCCTACAAAAAGGACATGATTTGGAAGCACTTCTCTAAGCAAGATGAATGAATAGTTTAGCCCCACAGCTTTCTATATCCTTCAGTAGCTTAAACAAAGACAGATGAGAAAAGATTTACTCTGCTCTAGAGAACAAAGATCAAAGGGTGCATTGAAGGAGGCCGTGAGAAAGCAAAGCTACTACAAATTGATTGAAGGATGTTCTAAGTTTCTTAAATGGTTTAGCTGAACTTAAGCTTCCTACAAGGCAGAAGTGCTAGTGTATAATGAATTCTGTAGAGGTTTTATAGCTAAATAAGAATGTGAATTACCATTTCAAACAGTTAACAGAAATGAAACATCTGACAAAACAAATGCAAAAGATTATTAACAGACACCTTCATTAACACATATGGAAACTGGATGCAAAGGAACCATGAACAGCCTTTAAAGGGACACTGCTCTAACAACATATAACATGAATAAAACTTGGAAGCCTTATACTCAGTCACAAAAATAGAATGCTTAGGGGGTGAAGAGAAAAGAGCCTTGTTTTCAGACAGAAACTAGAATGTTACTCAGGCTTGGTGGATAGCAGAGAGAGAAAAACATAATTGAAGTTGTATAGAATTTCAGGGTTATTATTTATAATATAGAGAGTTTTAAAGATAAATAAATGATAAGGGTAACTCCTGATGACCGTTTTATTTCCAAAGAATTGTACTTTGAAATGGGTAAAGTGTATAATAGCTGTGTATCTGCCCACTGAGAAAACCCCCACTGAAAGCATATTAAGGACAGTAGAGGTTACTGTGATACTCAGAGGAAGGTTACAGAAGGGAAGTCATGGGGATAGGAGAGCTTGAGGTAGGAGCTGGTCACATTAACTCTCTGATCGGAAAGCATGAAGACATGAACGATTTTATTGAGCTCATTGTCTGTTTTATTGGGCCAGTAACCCTAGCCCAAGAATGGTGCAGTACCCATTCAGGGTGGGTATTCCTACCTCTGTTAATCTAATGAATTTAACCACTTACAAGCCTCTGAAGCCTAACATATTCAACAAAATCTTGTACAAGCATTCAAGATGTTCACCTAATCAACATAACCACTCATAAGCATGCTAGAGGACCATCTCCTAGGTGATTATAGTTCTGATAGGGTTGACAATCAGATTTAGCATGATTGATTGTAAAATTCATATTATACGTATTTTATATGTTAAATATTTTTAAATTCATGTATTTTATTTTTATGTATATGATAATTTTTCTGTATACCTACATATACATACAAATGCACACACACACACACACACACACACACACATATATATGAACCACATGCTTTCCTCTAATTTCAGAACCCAGAAAAGAACATCAGATCCTCTGAGATTAGAATCCAAACCTAAACAGTAAATAATCTTGATGACAGAACCATTTCTGCAGATTCTTATTTTACTGAGATTAAACATATGATTTTTTAATTTTTGTTCTTTTGGTCTTTAAATACAATATTTTTCTTTTTCTCCCATGACTGTCCTGGAACTCATTCTGAACATCAGGCTATTCTTGAACTCTGCCTGTCTCTGACTCTCAAGTGTTGGGATTAAAGATATGTACCTCAATTGCCCCTGAGATTAAATATATTTTATATGAAATTTAGTAATTATTATATATCAAATATAGAAAATATATTCTATGGGAATAATCTACTAATTTAGTCCAAAATTTAGGTAAGAAATTATTTTATAGCAAACATAGGTCTAGTCAGTAGGTAGATGCCTTGGATGGATGAGTCTTTTGAAGGTATCCAATAAAGGAACTGGGGACACAAACTTGTGGAATCAAAGCAAACACAGTCTATTCAGAAAATTACCTCTTTATATCTATACTACACAGCAGAATGTTTTAATTGGGGAATCTTGAAGTTATTCAGCAGTAGAATATCATTTTACAATCCCTGAGTCCATGGTGTGAGGTGCAAAGTACCCTTGCTTAGAAAGACCAGGGAAAGGCCAGAAACTATAATGAAGATAAATATAATAATTTAGGAGTCACAAGAAGGGATGCCTATGGTATATTTCCTTCCAGTATAATATTTCCAAGACATAGATTTTTCTATATTGTTGGAATTACACTTTTCAGCTTATTTTATAACATTTGGCCTTTCTTATATTTTTACAGTAACCATCATTCTATTACTTGTAGATTGACAAATATTTTTCACTACATAACTGCAATTAAATCAATTGAATACTTCATAATAGACATAACATTTCATAATATCCAATTAAAATACACTCATAAAAACTCTAATTTCTTTTCTGGTGTTTGATTACCTATCTTTTGGCATAATCATGTCCTAGGGGAGCAGCGAGAGTCATGAAGCCAGAATATCTATTTGACAAAGTACCAGCAAACCTGAGATACATGCTATGATTGTTGACCGGGTGTCCTTTGCTTTTTGGTTGTGTTTGAGTCTCTCTGCCTGTTCCACTCTTGGTGGGCCATTAGCATAATAATTCATCCATGTCTTCTCTGACAAAATTGTTTCTGTATCCCCCATGAGAAAGTCCTGAATGTACTACATCTTGCTTTCAAACAATCAACCTCAGTTGACTCTACTAGGGAGTCCTTGTGACTTGGACATTGCTATCTACCCCTAAGCAAATTTGTGAAATAAAATAATTAGATAGAATGAACTCAAAGGAGGCTGATAAAGTTCTGCAGGATAGGAGAAATGACAGCAGATCGGAGCACAGAACACATTTTATAATATTTAGAACATAGAATTAAAACCTATTAGATAAAAGGCCATACATATTAGGCCCCTAGTAAGAACTCAGCAACAAAAGTTAGAATGATTAACATAATATAATAGCATGTATAGGTATTACAAGAACAATGTAGAAGAATTTAAGAAGAATAATGTGTTAGGATTTGTTATTCTTGGAAATAGTGGTTTACACCAGGCTTCTATAATGTTAATTAATTTACAAACAAAATTTTTTTAATTTTTTTTTACTGGATGTTTTATTTACATTTCATATGTTGTCCCCTTACCCCATCACCCACCCACCCAGGAATCCCCTATCCTCTCACCCCTCCTCCTTCTTCTCTGTGGATCTAACTTCTATCTACCCCCCACTCTCACCACCCCACCCTCAAAATTCCCACCCCCTGGGGCGTCCAGCCATCATGAGGTCAAGGTTCTCTTCTTCCACCTATGCCCAGCAGGGCCCTCCACTCTTACATATTCAGCTGAAGCCCTGGAACCCTCCCTAAGATCTCCCAGGCTGGTGGTTTAGACCCTGGGAGCTGTGGTTGGTTGGTATTGTTGTGCTCCTCATGGTGCCACAAATCCTTTCAGCTCCTTCAGTCTTCACTCTAACTCCTCCATTGAGAACCCCATTATCAGTTCAATGGCTAGCTGTGAGCATCTGCCTCTGAATATGTCAGACTCTTAAAGACCTCTGAGGAGACATCCATATCAGGCTCCTATCAGCATGCACTTCCTGACTTCCACATCAGCATCTACCTTTGGTGACTGCACATGGGATGGATACTCAGGTGGAAAGGTCTTCAAATGGCCCATCCTTCAGTTTCTGTCTCTCACTTTGTCTCCGTATTTGCTCCCTTGAGTATTTTGTTGCTCCTTCTAAGGACCGAATCACTCCCACTTGGTCTTCCTTCTTTATGAGCTTCATGTGGCCTGTGAGTGCATCTTGGGCATTTCAAGGTTCTGGGCTAATATCCAATAATCAGTGAGTGAATACCATGTGTGTACTTTTGTGATTGGCTTGCCTCACTCAGGATAATAATTTCTAGTTCCATCCATTTACCTAGGAACCTCTCAAATTCATTGTTTTTAAATAGCTGAGTAATACTCCATTGTGTAAATATACCACATTTTTTGAATCCATTCCTCCGATGAAGGACATCTGGGTACTTTCCAGCTCCTGGCTATTATAAATAAGTCTGCTATGAACATAGTTGAACATATGTCCTGGTTATATGTTCGAGCATGTTCTGGGTATATGCCTAGGAGTGGTGAAGCTCGATCCTCAGGTAATGCTATGTACAATTTTCTGAGGAACTGCCAGACTGATTTCCAAAGTGGTTGCACCATCTTGCAGTCCCACCAACAATGGAGGAGTGTTCCTCTTTCTCCACACTCTCACCAGCATCTACTATCACCTGAGTTTTTAATCTTAGCCATTCTGACTGGTGTGAGATGGAATCTCAGGGTTGTTTTGATTTGCATTTCCATGACGACTAAGGATACTGAACATTTCTTTAGGTGCTTCTAGGACATTTGAGTTTCTTCTGTTGAAAATTCATTGTTAAGCTCTATACCCCATTTTTTAATAGGGTTATTTGGTTGTCTGGAGTCTAATTTCTTGAGTTCTTTGGATATATTGGATATTAGTCTTCTATCAGATGAAGGATTGGTAAAGATCTTTTCCCAATTTACTGGTTGTCATTTTGTCCTATTGACAGTGTCCTTTGCCTTACAGAAATTTTGCAATTTTATGAAGTTCCATTT
Organism: Grammomys surdaster; assembly: GCF_004785775.1. Classification (NCBI taxonomy): domain Eukaryota; kingdom Metazoa; phylum Chordata; class Mammalia; order Rodentia; family Muridae; genus Grammomys; species Grammomys surdaster. The sequence continues at coordinate 2,194,032 of NW_021620632.1, forward strand.
GTCAATTCTTGGTCTTCAAGCATATGCCATTGGTGTTCTGTTCAGGAACTTTTCCCCTATGCCCAAGTATTAGAGGCTCTTACCCACCTTCTCTTCTATTAGTTTCAGTGAATCTGGTTTTATGTGGAGGTCCTTTATCCACTTAGACTTGAGCTTTGTACAAGGAGATAAGAATGGATCAATTTTCATTCTTCTACATGCTGTCCTCCAGTTGAACCAGCACCATTTGTTGAAAATGCTGTCCTTTTTCCACTGGACAGTTTTAGCTCCTTTGTCAAAGATCAAGTGACCATAGGAGTGTGGGTTCATTTCTGGGTCTTCAATTCTATTCCATTGATCTTCCTGCCTGTCTCTGTACCAATATCAGGTAGTTTTTATCACTATTGCTCTGTAGTACAGCTTGAGGTCAGGGATGGTGATTCCTCAAGAAGTTCTTTTATTGTTGAGAATAGTTTTCGCTATCCTGGGTTTTTTGTTATTCCATATGAATTTTAGAATTTCCTTTTCTAACTCTGTGAAGAATTGAGTTGGGATTTTAATGAGGATTGCATTGAATCTGTAGATTGCTTTTGGCAAGATGACCATTTTTATTATATTAATCCTGCCAATCCATGAACATGGGAGATCTTTCCATCTTCTGAGATCTTCTTCGATTTCTTTCTTCAGAGACTTGAAGTTCTTGTCATACAGGTCTTTCACTTGCTTGGTTAGATTCACACCAAGGTATTTTATATTATTTGCAACTATAGTGAAGGGTGTCGTTTCCCTAATTTCTTTTTCAGTCTGTTTATCTTTCATGCAGAGGAAGGCTACTGATTTGTTTGAGTTGATTTTATAACCAGCCACTTTGCTGAAGTTGTTTATCAGGTTTAGGAGTTCTCTGGTAGAAGTTTGGGGGTCACTTAAGTATACTATCTTATCATCTGCAAATAGTGAGATTTTGACTTCTTCCTTTCCTATTTGTATCCCTTTGACTTCTTTTTGGGTTTGCTTTAAATTTCTCTCCATTTAGCTTGATGTTGGCTACTGGTTTGCTGTAAATTGCTTTTACTATGTTTAGGTAGGGGCCTTGAATTCCTGATCTTTCCAAGACTTTTATCATGAAGGGATGTTGAATTTTGTCAAATGCTTTCTCAGCATCTAATGAGATGATCATGTGTTTTTTTTCTTTAAGTTTGTTTACACAGTGGATTACATTGATGGATTTCCAAATATTGAACCATCCCTGCATTTCTGGGATAAAACCTACTTGATCATGATGGATGATTGTTTGATGTGGTCTTGGATTCGGTTCCCTAGAATTTTATTGAGTATTTTTGCATCGATGTTCATAAGGGAGATTGGTCTGTAGTTCTCTTTCTTTGTCGGGTCCTTGTGGGGTTTGGGTATGCGTGTAATTGTAGCTTCATAGAACGAATTGGGTAGTGTTCCTTCTGTTTCTATTTTGTGGAATAGTTTGAAGAGAATTGGTATTAGGTCTTCCTTGAAGGTCTGATAGAATTCAGCACTAAAACCATCTGGTCCTGGGCTTTTTTTAGTGGGGAGACTTTAATTGAATGCTGCTATTTCCTGAGGGGTTATGGGACTATTTAGATCATTTATCTTCTCCTGGTTTAACTTTGGTACCTGGTATCTGTCTAGGAAATTGTCCATTTCATCCAGGATTTCCAGTTTTGTTGAGAATAGGCCTTTGTAGTAGGATCTGATGATTCTTTGAATTTCTTCACTTTCTGTTGTTATGGCTCCCTTTTCAGTTCTCATTTTATTAATTTGGATACTTTCACTGTGCCCTCTGTTTAATCTGGCTAAGGGTTTATCTATCTTGTTGATTTTCTCAAAGAACCAGCTCCTGGTTTTGTTGATATTTTGTATTGTTCTTTCTGTTTCTATTTGGTTGATTTCAGCCCTGAGTTTGATTATTTCCTGCCTTCTAATCCTCCTGGGTGTATTTGCTTCTTTTTGTTCTAGAGCTTTTAGTTGTGCAGTCAAGTTGTTAGTGTGTGCTCTTTCCAGTTTCTTTTTGTAGGCACTGAGATCTATGAGTTTTCCTCTTAGCCCTTCCTTCATGTAGTTCCACAAGTTTTGGTATGATGTATCCTCATTTTCATTGAATTCTAAAAAGTATTTAATTTCTTTCTTTATTTCTTCCTTGACCAAGTCATAATTGAGTAGAGAGTTGTTCAGTTTCCATACACACGTGGGTTTTCCATTGGTTTTGTCACTATTAAATACCAGTCTTAGTCTGTGGTGATCTGTTAAGATGTAAGAGATTATTTCAATCTTTTTGTATCTGTAGAGGCCTGTTTTGTGACCAATTATATGGTCTATTTTGGAGAAGGTACCATGAGGTGCTGAGAAAAAGGTATATTCTTTTGTTTTAGGATGAAATGTTCTATAGATTTCTGTTAAGTCCATTTGGTTCATAACTTCTGTTAATGTCAAAGTGTCTCGGGTTAGTTTCTGTTCCCATGATCTGTCCATTGCTAAGAGTGGGGTGTTGAAATCCCCCACTATTATTGTGTGAGGTGTAATGTGTGTTTTGAGTTTTAGTAAAGTTTCTTTTATGTATGTAGGTGCCCTTGCATTTGGAGCATAGATGTTCAGAATTGAGAGTTCACCTTGGTAGATTTTTCCTTTGATGAGTATGAAGTGTCCTTCCTTATCTTTTTTGATTAATTTTGGATGAAAGTCGATTTTATTTGATAATCCATTGGCTACTCCAGCTTGTTTCTTGGGACCATTGGCTTGGAAAATTGTTTTCCACCCTTTTATTCTGATGTAGTGTTTGTCTTTGTCACTGAGGTGTGTTTCCTGTATGCAGCAAAATTCTGGGTATTGTTTGTGTATCCAGTCTGATAGTCTGCGTCTTTTTATTGGGGAATTGAGACCATTGAGGTTAAGAGATATTAAGAAAAAATGATTGTGGCTTCCTGTTATTTTTGTTATTAGAGGTAGAATTATGTTTATATAGTTATCTTCTTTTGGGGTTGTTGGAAGATTACTTCCTTGCTTTTTCTAGGTTGTAGTTTCCCTCCTTGTTTTGGCGTTTTCCATCAATTATCCTTTGATGTGCTGGGTTTGTGGGAAGATATTGTGCAAATTTGGTTTTGTCATGGAATAGCTTGGTTTCACCATCTATAGTGATTGAGAGATTTGCTGGGTATAGTAGTCTGGGCTGGCATTTGTGTTCTCTTAGGATCTATATGATGTCAGTCCAGTCTCTTCTGGCTTTTATAGTCTCTGGTGAGAAGTCTGGTATAATTCTTATAGGTCTTCCTTTGTATGTTACTTGACCTTTTTCTCTTACTGCTTTTAGTATTTTTTCTTTGTTTTGTGCATCTGATGTTTTGATTATTATATGACGGGAGGTATTTCTTTTCTGGTCTAGTCTATTTGGTGTTCTGTAGGCTTCTTGTATGTTTATGGGCATCTCATTCTTTAGATTACAAAAGTTTTCCTCAATAATTTTGTTGAAGATATTTACTGGCCCTTTAAGTTGGGAATCTTCATTCTCATCTATACCTATTTTCCTTAGGTTTGGTCTTCTCATTGTGTCCTGGATTTCCTGGATGTTTTGAGTTAGGAGGTTTTTGCATTTTGCATTTTCTTTGACAACTGTGTCAATATTTTCCACCGTGTCTTCTGCATTTGAGATTCTCTCTTCTATTTCTTGTATTTGGTTGGTGATGCTTGCATCTATGACTCCTGATCTCTTTCTTAGGTTTTCTATCTCCATGGTTGTCTCCCTTTGAGCTTTCTTTATTGTTTCTATTTCCATTTTCAGATTCTGAATGTTTTTGTTTAATTCCTTGTTTGTGTTTTCTTGCATTTATTTAAGGGATTTCTGTGATTCCTCTTTAAGGGCTTCTACCTGTTTACTTGTACTCTCCTGTATTTCTTTAAGGGAGTTACTTAATTCCTTCTTATAATCCTCTATCATCATCATGAGAAGTGATTTTAATTCTGCATCCTGCTTTTCAGGTGTGATGGGGTGTTCAGGGCTTGTTATATTGAGAGAACTGGGTACTGATGATGCCAAGAAACTTTGGTTTCTGTTGGTTATGTTCTTTTGCTTGCCTTTCGCCATCTGGTTAACTCTAGTGTTACCTGCCCTCACTGTGTCAGACTGGAGTCTGTATTTCCAGTTATCTTGCTTGTTGCAGATCTCCTCAGAGTCCAGATGTCTCTGTGGTCTTATGCTCCTAATCTCCTGGGTGGAAGAACTCCTGGGACTCAGGCTGTCTCTTGGATCTGGAAATCCTTCTACTCTGAGTGCAGTGGCTCCTCGGCTGTTCTGAGTGCATTGGCTCCTCAATGCCTCAGGATTCATTATCTCCACAGGACAGGAGCAGACCGACTCTGTGTCTGCCCCAGCCCAAAGGCAACAAAATGGTTTTTATTAAATGATTCTTTTTTTTTTTTTTTAAAAGCTCTCAACATTTTTTTTAAATTTTTTTTTATTTATTTATTATATGTAAGTACACTGTAGCTGTCTTCAGATACCCCACAAGAGGGTATCAGATATCATTACAGATGGTTGTGAGCCACCATGTGGTTGCTGGGATTTGAACTCATGACCTCTGGAAGAGCAGTCAGTGCTCTTAACCACTGAGCCATCTCACCAGCCCTATTAAATGATTCTTATAAGATACAAATAACAGATTCTTATAAATACAAATAACAGCTACAATGATTCTAAGTCTGAATTCTCAAACTTAGGCAAATTTACAAGTAATATGATTGATCAATAAAAGTTAATATACTACTTAAGGCAGGGTGATTGGCCTAGAATAACTTGGATTCTATCTATTCTCTAGCTAAGAATTTTGAAACTGCGAAGTGCTTCCAGCCTGAGAACAGGGTGTTGTATTACATTAAGATGTTATATTATGCTAAAATGATTTGGAGAATTTCAGGATGCGGGGTTAATAATAATAATATTTCTTCTACCTGTACTTAGCCTGTAACCTCAGGCATATTAGAAAATTATGTCCAGTAAAAAATTATATGATCTATATCACTTGAAACCATGATTGCTTTTGAAATCTGCATATATAAAGAAATTTTTAGATTGCTAGTTGGTCATAGTTGCAAAGCATCCCTCTCTTAGTGTCTGACTCAACCTTGCCTGCTCTATTCATCCTCTTGGAAATCATTCACTGCTGGGGATGGCCCCAGGCAATCTTCCTTATTTATTTTTCTACACAAATAAGCTATGTAAAAAGAAAGTCTGAGTCAAGATGGTGCATGTCTGGGACTGCTGGGACACAAAAAAAATCACAGTTAGTCCTACTTCCCAACCACAGTGAAACCCAGAGTTGCCCAAATGATCTCCAAATGCCTCCTATCCTTCTTCCTCTTCTGTTAGCATAAAGGTGATCTTCTGGGCATGGTAGTGCATACCAATCATCCGAGTGCAGAGGAGGCTGAGGCAGCAGAATGGTAAAGTTAGATTACAATGAACTACAAAAGGAAACACTATCAAAGCAAGCCAGCAAGCAAACATACAAAAAACCAACAGAACCACACAAAAGACAATAACAGCAACAACAAAACCAAGTTAAGGAATGAATTATAATGGAAAATATTATAAAACAATCATACTTTCCCACCATTGTTTTAGTATTTTTAATTTAGTTTATTGATTTTATTTTAAGACAAATTTATAGCTACTCTATATTGAGAGTTTCAATCCAACACTGAGATTTCGATTGCTCTCTGTTCTCATGACTCAAGATAGTATCTAATTAAATGTGCTTCTTCACCTTGCTTGCTCAAAGCCAACAGTATAACATAATTCAGTGGTTCGAACCTTCTATTATGTAACCCTCATAGACACAGCTGAAGTGTCATATCATTCTCAGATTACTGTTTCCTTTCTGGACATTGCCTTCCATAAGCTACTTGCAATTTCACCTCCCCTGGCCCTTTCTGTGACTAAGGTGATTTAGTAATCCCTGATGTCTCATTCTTTGGCCTGAGCTCACTCTTTCAGTACTTTGTCTGTCTCTCCAGTACCTGACCTACTGCTTAGTGTGACTACCATAATACAATCAGTTGCTTATAGATAGGGATCAACTCTAAATTCTTCTATGTCTGATATAAGCATTGTGCCGCTGAGCTATATCCTTGGTTTGCTTGTATGGTTATGTTTTACACAAGAAGTTTTGTTATGTCACCCAGACTAACTTTGTGTTCTAGATACTCTATCTCCAGCCTGACTATTCTCTGGGAATACAGACATAGGCTATTACACACAGCTCACTCAAGATGGTTTTAATCAGGGATAATTAGTATGCTTCCCGAGCAATATTTGTTTTATGTGTTCTTGTGCTCTTTAAGTGTCTTCTTAATAGATCAACTATTGTTCTCAATATCTGTCCATTCTTTCCTAATTGATATATAAATTTTGATACCAGAAATGCATGGCCATTACAATGAAACGTGTTCTAGCCATTTAGGGTCAACAGCCTATTAAACTCCAGTGATTTTTGTGTTCATAGAATTCAGTTGATCTAAAGTTCTTTAGAGATGCATGATAGTAGAATTGGAATCAACATAATGGATTGAACAACTCACTCACTAAGAAAAGCTATTCAAGCTTGGAAAGAAGTAAAGATTTTAATTTGAGGACATAAGAGGATAAGATTTATTTGGCTGTTATTTCTAGGCAGACTTAACATTACTTAAAATAGGAAGGTGTGGGGAAACATGTTTGTGACTTAAGCAAAATAAGATGTGGTTCCTGAGACTCTGTTAAGCTAAGTACAAATTTTAAGCTAAATATGAGAAAAAGCTTTTATTTTCATTACAATCCTGATACACAAAACAACTCAATTGCATTCCTGATAGTTGAATAATATTGGCTGTAAAGTGCCAAGGCTTTCTAATAGAACCTAAAATAATCTACTCAAGAAGAAACAATAGTGGGAATATACCACTCCATTAAAGTTAATATGAAATTAAATTAACAGAAAACAGTTCTAACCTGATTCTTGACAGAAAAAAAAATTAACAGGTGTCTATAGAAACATGAAGAAGCCCTATCTAGTTTTTTAATCTACACTTTACTTCAAACTATAAGGAAGAAGTTAAAGTATGTTTTAATCGGAGAAGATACCCACAGGCAGCTAGTAATGTAGGATCAGTCCTTTTCTGAAAGGAACCTAAGGACTCCAAAAGTCACAAAGCTTAGCTGAGTCAGCAGAGAAGAAAAAAAAAAGAACATGTTTCAGGTGCAATGAGGATAGACAACAGTGCTTGCTGGCCTCTTGACCATAACTGGTGTTGTGTGAAGGGAAATGGGCTATTGCAAACAGTCCTCAGAGGAGGGGAAGTAGACTCAGCAATATAGGAAGGTAGAGACATGTGCATTCCTATAGCCTTAAATTCTGTATCAGTTTGGACTCAGCTTGTTCACAACACTGAGAAGTTATTTACAATTACTGAATAGAGTAATTCATTAACATTCTGCAGTGTCAGGGAAAAGGGGCAAGTATAGAAATACATGTCGACTGTTCTGATTTAGTTGTGAATATGTATTATTACAGATAACTAAACACTAATTTTGAAGGCTTGGAATGAACTATACTAATTACTAAAGCACTAAAATCCTTGGGTCTATAAAATATTGTATGATTATGTGGTAAATCAGGAAAGAACTAGATGTGGAATAATTTTCTGAGGACTTAAAAATATATAAGAAGCTAAAGTGTTGTAAATATTAGAAAAAAGAAAATAATATAATCTTTTTTGTATATTAGATATGTATTGATGTTCAGAATTGCAGTATTCTAAGAGAAGTATGTCAGTCCAGTGCTTCAATACAGATGATATTTAAGTTTTGTGAGAAAATTTAAGGCACAGAACTAAATTGAAATCTGAATCCTCTAATTTTTTAAAATTAATAGAATGCATAAATACAGAAATTCAGAAATATAGACAAATGCAATTGGCATACAGATGAAAAATTTCTATATAATAGTACAAATGAGAAAATTTGAGTCAAAGTGAAAACATTTGGAATATATAGAGAAGAAGAAGAAAAGAAATCAGCACACCAAAAAAGGAGTTAAAAGTTAATACATATATTTCAACAGTAACAGAGGCAGAAATAATGCAGAATCATTAAAATACAAGAACATTCATTAACAAATAACAGATACTGTAAAAATACTTCTGTTCAATTAAGTATAATTCTTTATAGGGAAAAATGAGCCAAGAAGACATCAGCTAAAATTCAAATTATGAGCATTTTTATGTTACTTAAACAATAGATATTGGAATAAAATTTATGCACAAAGAAAACCAGATAATATAATAACAATAACTTCAAACCATTTTATATAAATTAATCTAATTCTTTCACAAACTATAAAATAGGTTACAGAAAATTTCTAGATTCTTCTCATGGTATCATGAGACGTTTGACCCCCAATACTTGGAGAAGGAGGATTTGGAATTAACTTTTCACTTAAATATGCATATAAATATAGATTCCCTTACAAAAATTTGAAAAGGAAACCATACTAGTGAAAAGAATAAACTAATTCTACTAGAAAATTTTTATTACATGTCCAAGAACACAGCTTGTCATCACCTTCAATAATGCAATTTAGACTGTTACTTTTAAAAAACCTGCTTTTCAGTAAGATTTTGTAGGATAAGTAAATAAACTAAAGTTTCTTACAATATACTTTCAGCAGAGTTGAACTTGAGAAAAATGTCCTCTTTTCAAGCACACACATACCAAAGACCCTAGGATCACCATGAATCAAAACAACCCAAGATGCCTGCCTAAAGTCTCAGAGACTCAATGGCCTATTGTAAACTGCACATAGGTAAGAAGCAACGTGAAGTCTAAATGCCTTCAGCACCAGTTCTACACAGGAAGCCAAGAAAAACAGCAAAAGTGGGAATAACATTGGAATTTAAAGTTATGAAAACTTCTTCCAAAAGCAAAGCAACAAAAATTTAGCAAGATGATTAGAATAAGATCACTTTTAGAATAACTTAGTTTGACAAGAGAAAATCAGTAGCTACAGGAAGTATAAATATCACAGATTCCTTCATGTATTTTCAGACACTTGAGCAACAGATAATGAAGAATGAAGTAGTTGCACTCAAAACCAAAAATGAAAAACAAAAAAAAATAAAGCAGATTAACAAGTGGAGGGGTAAAAAGCTTAGAGAATGAAAAATTTTTAATTTGAAATCAAAGCCAAGAACTCTCAGTTGACCTTTACATAACTGACAATCTCAGATAAGGTTCTAAGAGAATTGACTAGATGGAAATTAAAAAGCTAAAACATCTGCACATAAAATCAAATGCCAACGTGTGTATAATGTATCAAAACTAAACAGTGTGTTTGTCTCGGACTGTTATAACTGACGGTCACTGTAACTGTAGTATATCTATACCCTTGACACAATGATATGCCTATCTGAATAAGAAACTTAAAATAAAAAAAAAATAATGTCACTCACAGGGGATCTACTATTTTATGAGCGTGGCATGACTTTTTTTTTCTTTGAAGGAAGTGTTATCTTTTGAGAACCTTGGAAGAATTAGCTATTAGTAAGGAGACCATCAAGTCTAGATCATAAGAGGAAGGGTGGTTTGGACAAGATTTTCTTTTGAGACATATCCACAGACTCTGCAATAGCAATGGAAGTAGTCCTTTGTTTCTCACTGACCACAGTATTTCCTGAATGCCTAGTGAAGTTAACCTGTAGACAAGGTCTGAGAGTCAGGAAAAATGTAATACTGGGTTAACTTATCTTTGTTAAGATGGAGGACACAGGCTCTGCTGATTTTGCTGATTACAGAGTAAGATAGGAATACACACAGAAGGCCAGTAACCTACACACATGCACACATGTATGAGGATGCCACTCATTTATCATATAATCAGGTAGGTCATGAAATCATGAGTCATGGTCATGAACAGCATTCCATAGAGATTATCAGAGCTTCCTTATACATCTTAAATCTACTCACTTCTGCCCTGGAAATTAGTATCAAAGTTTTGAAAGGGATAGAATCACACACACACACACACACACACACACACACTTTCTTGTACAATATCTGGCTATTAAGCATAATCATTCAAATCATTCAATTACTTATTATGGACTACATTAAAATGAACAATGAAAAATATCAATAGACCATGGAAACAAGTTGAATTGAAATGGTAACTAACTGGGTCTGAGAAAGGAGGTCTCTGAGTATTGTAATCATAACTGGATCATCAATAGGCAGTAAAATTATATTTTCATGTACTACCTATAGAAGAGATGATTTTAAGATATAGACATTGAGTATTGACATGTGGAATCATAAGATAAAGAATTTCTGATAGAAAGTTTATGTAACAAAATCATTATGGCATTTTATGTCCTTGTAGTATTTAGGTGGGAAGGGTTAGGTGGGGAGGTTATAAAAGTGTAACAAATGTGCAGTGGGTATTTGAATGGGCCTTGCTATATGTTCTTTGTGTTTATTTTTTAACCTTTTGTTGATTCATTGTGAATTTTGTATCATTCATACAAATCTCACTCATCTCTACGTCCCCATCTCTACATTGGAAATCTTGCCTGGTCACAGGCAGTGGCCATTACAAGTTCCATATCCCTTATTTCTAGTACTCTTAGGTAGGCTTAACCTCATTGATTACTGAGAATTTTTGTTGCCTAAGTTTTTAGATCATTCCAGACATGTCCCTCTACCCCACCAAACTGATTTCTGTTCTCTCTCCCAGTTTACACTCTTTCTTGTTTCCCAGCCTCATCCCTCTTATTCTCATCTCCAACCTTCCTCAAACCAATTCCTTCCTCCTATCCACCCCAAATATCTAATCTATTCACCCTTCTCATTGAGTCTCAAGATTGCCCTCTTTGGGCCCTCCTTTTGCTTAGCTACTTTGTGTCTGTGGATTATATCATGGCTATTTTGTACTTTGTGGCTAATATTTATTTATATGTTAGTACAAACCATTTATGTCTTTCGGGGTCTGAGTTACCTCACTCAGGATGATATTTTCCAGTTCCATCCATTTGTCTGCAAATTTCATGATGCCATTGGTCTAGGTAGTTAAGTAACATTCCATTGTGTAAAAGTACCACATTTTCTTTATCCAGTCTTTTTTGAGTGAGTTCTGGGTTATTTCCAATTTCTGGATGTTATGAAGAAAGCTGCTATGAACATAATTAAGCAAATGTCCTGAATGTCCTTGTGGTATGGAGGAGCATCTTACGGGGTATATGCCCAGGAGTAGTATAGCTGCTTCTTGAGGTAAAACTACTTACAGTTTTCTGAGAAACCACCCAATCGATTTCCAAGGTGATAATTAGACTTAAGTCTCAATGCTAAGGAAGGTTTCTGAGGGCTCTTGCTTTCATTTTCAGTATTCCATAACTTTTTTTCCTAGACAATTATCTAGTTTCTTTAATAAAAAAATGTTTCCTAAGGTGAAGCTCCTTCTACCAATATTAATCTTAGAATGCAAGACCGTTACAAATTTTGTACTTGACTCATCTCATTTCTGAAATGTTTGATGGTATATTGCAAATGTAATATTTCAAAAAGAATCTTTGGATTTCAAAATCCTGTGATTTTTCTCCACTTAGTAAAACATATATTCACAAATTCATCGGAGTCTTTGGCAAAATTTTTAAGATTTGGTAAAAATAAATTTAAGATATCATTCTCAAAGTTCTTAGTACTATTGCTTAAAAGAAAAGATACACAAGACATAGTATTTTAAAACTTTAAATGAAGTCATTTTTTTTTGGTGTGGCACTTGAATCAATTTTTCTAGTGTAATATAGATAATTATGAGGTTATTTCCCTTTCATACACTGTAGTGGAATACTTTTTTTTCTAATGATTACACTATGCAGTCTATTTTAGCTTACAAGTTATTTATCAATTTTGGGATGTATAAGAAGTTTTTTTAAAAATAACTAAAGATTCTAGCACATTTGCAACTATCAGTTATGTTAATAACTTATTTTCTTCTTCATTATAGATAATTAGAATTTCATATGCGTTTTCAAAATTTTCACATCTTGTCTGTTGCTAACCTAGAGAACAGGTATCATTTTGACATCTTATTTACTTCCTTTGAATTTTTAAAATATAAGAACTTTTAAGAAATGGATCTGGAGAGATTAACCAGGGGTTGACATTGCTTGTTTTGCCATCTTGAGGACCAGAGTTTAGATCTAGCACCTGAATAACACGCAAACAGTATAACCCAACCTCATTGAGACAAGAGGATTTGGGGCTTGCTCAGATTCAGCCTATTCAAAAAACACAACCCCAGATTCAGGTAGAGTCTCTAGAGCAGAAGCAAGTAGAGTGCTATGGAAGGAAATACTAGAAGCCTGTTGCCACCTGCACACTGGCCTAGAAAACACATGTGTACACACGAATGCAGATATATATGTAAATCAATAATAAATAGATGGATAGATCGACAGACAGATACATAGATGGCTAAATCAATAAATGGTTTCTTAAAAGAGAATTGTTAAAGAAAATAGAGAAACATTATTTTTTGAGGAGTCTCCACATAGTTTAATGCTATAGTCTTGGTAATTAACTTTTACACCTTCAGTTTAAGAAGATTTTTCCAGACTTTCACTCAAAAATTATTGGATTAGTCTAATCATTTTTCTTGGAATGTGATGTCACTATTGTGGGTTTTATTACCATTTATTAGCATTTCTCTCTTGGCCAAAGGAAGTGATTATATAAATTATGGTACATGGGTCTCCTGCTGAGAAAAATCATATGAAAATAATTTGTTTTCTAAATGACTTTTAAAAGGTTTTTGTTTATTAATTATTTTAGATTAAAAAGCTTCTTGATATTAACTCTGTATCAAACCCATAAATTGCAAATATTTTCTATTACTTTTTTAGGCTGTCTCCTGTATTTGTTATTTGTCTCTTAAGATACAAAAATATATTTATGTAATTTGAGCATTGTTTTGTCAGATTTTTCCTTTTTCTGCCTAGATTTTTTTATTCTTATTGCAAATACTGCTTTGCAGATAAATATGATTAATTTTTCTAAAATTTTGTTGCAGTGGATGGGGAGCAGAGGAAACAGATGAGGGAAGTGTTCGTCAGTTAATAAAAAATTACAGCTAGAATCGATAAATTTGTTCCTTGATTACAGAGTGTTGCACCTGAGCCATCAAGATAGAACTGTGCATTTCAAAATATCTAAGATGGTGATTCATTACATTTTTTATTTTAATTTTTAATTGTGTGTGTTCATATATGTGTCGTAGTATAGACATATGTTTATATGAGCATTGCTACACTGGGTTGAGAAGTGTATATTAAATCCTCTAAGCAGTTGTGATCTACCCAATATGGGGTTTTGTTACCAAAGATGAATTTTCTGGAAAAGCATCAAAGTTGTTAACCATTGATCCATCCTCCAGTTCTACCCAATGGGACATGAACACTTAAGAACAAAGAAATGATAGATTAATGTGAAGAACATAATAAATATGCTGATTTTTCTTTTGGTATGATACACATTTTTGTGGACATTATACTATATTCCATAATATGTATAATCTGTGTCAATTAAAATATGACTTATTTGAGAAGAAATACACAGTGTGTCACCAAATAAATTCATGAGCACTCCTCCAGTTCTTCCTCAGTGTTTCAATGATTTATTTTTTTTTATTTGGATGTTAAAAATTCAAACATATTTATACATGTTTAAATTCACAAGCAAAATGTATCTGAGTAAGAAAATTACATTTTCTTATTTTAAATTCTCTCCTTTAGATTGCATTTTCATTCTAACATTCAGGCTCGAGGTTTTTTTTTTTTTCTGAAAGAAAATTTTCAATTATAACATAAATGTATGCCCTTGATTTTCCTATGGGTCTATTGATGCAATCTAGCATTTAGTGTTTCTACACTCATAGTTAAAATCCTAAAATGTACATGTAATTTGGGGCTCGGAATTTTATCCTCTCATGCAGCTGTTTCATCATGAAGATAGAGACGTTTCCTTTCTTGGAGGTATTGAGAGTCTGTTTTTATCTAATTCTCTCAGCTGATCAGGAGTTTGCTCTGTCTGGGGATATGATACTAGAACCTCTTAGGATCCATCTTTTGCCTTTATCCTGCTTATCACTCTCCTATATCCTACAAGTAGTCCCATTAAGAATTCTCACAGAAGATCCAGAAATCACCCCTGCTCTAGATGTGAATGGGCAAGATATCTAAGTTTGTTTTGTCCCTCAGGCATGTCAGATTCTGTAGCTCAGTTACAGCACCAAACCCGGTAATCTCTGTTTGCTTCTCCTTCCTAAAACTGGCATCCTTCAAAACTCCCACAAAAGTTTTATAAGAATCACAAATTTCCGCATATTTGCTAATAATTAAATAGCTAATATACACTTCCAAAGGCCACCGTCTTTACAGTATTTTATAATAAACAAGGTTTTAGGAAGTATAGCTATTAAATGGCTTTAAAGAAGATAGATATAATGGGGTCAAGTAGCCCACTTGTCCACAAAGGTGATAGGTAACAAAGCAAAGGTGAAAATATAGTTTTGTCAATATAAAACAACACCAGAAGAAACATGAAGTCTCCTAACCTGTACTTGGGAAATTGAACTGAAGAAAAAATGGCACAATAACCCTGGGAAATGAACAGGCAGTCAGTCTTAATTCTGCATGTGGGAATTGTCAAGACTGACATTTTTGCCATTACTGAGATCACTGCCTCAAGTAACCCACAGGCTCTAAATCTCTGTAGACCAAGGACACTCATGCAAATGATCCATTTAAACTGAGACAGGAACCTCCCTCCTCATTTTCCTTGTTCCTAGAAATTTTGAAGAAATTTAAGCAGCATAGTATTCACTAATCAGTGCTCTAGAAGTCTGAGAAGCTAAGAGTCCTTCACCAATCTAATGAGTTTTTGTTTTTGTTGTTGTTGTTTCTGTTGTTGTTGTTGTTATTTTAACATTCCTGCTCCTGTGTTACATGCCTGGATTGCTCTATAATAGCAAGTATTTTGCCAATATTATAGAAGCCTGATGTAGCAGGGTAAAACTCACATCTATTCTAGTAAAACTGCTCCTGGGATGAGTTCAAGGACTGTGTCATAAAAAGTCTTAACACCTCTTTTCAGTAGAGAAAAGAGGTCCAAAGGAAACACTGGCAGAGTTTGGTTTTATCTTGAAACCCTGGAATAAAAAGGTTTAGTAACAATTCTCTTTTTACTAAAGACAATTTTAATCGATGTATGACTCAAAGAAGGTCATAGGAAAATTAATTGGCTACTGGTTATACATAGCAGGGACAGTGATTAACTAGACAAAGATACATTTGTTTCATTTTTCTTAGAAATTCTTATTGTTCATTGTTTAAAACTTACAGACATCCACTCATCAAGACAGCTATGTAGAGCATCTGCTAAGTAAATTTGTCACAGTAGCATGTATAAAACCAAGATGAAATCCTGATTCATCTTTAAGGAAGTTGTCTCTATGTAATGTTGCTGTGGAGAAGAGTGATGAAGTTTAAGTTACTTATCCCTTAGCCTTAGTCAAGTGAATACTTAGTCCCCATTACTGGCCCTGCTTATGAAGGTTTAGGAGGTGTGGATTTGCTGGAGAAAGAATAGCAATGGCAACGTGCTCTGAGATCAGAATCATTGCAACACTCCCAGCTCACTCTCTCTGCTACATATTTGCAGTCCAAGATGTGAGATTTCAGCTTCCTGTTCTTAATCTCATGCCTGCATCTTAGTACCATGCTTCCCCACCAGAATAGACTCTCTCTCTGGAACTATAAGCCAAAATAAACTCTTTATGTATACAAGTTTCTTGCAGTCACGGTGTTTAATCACAGAAAAGACAGGTGATTAATAAAAGGGAAAACCAGTTTCCTGAAGGGAGCATGAATCGGCTGAGAAATTGGCATGGGCACAATATAGGCAGTTGTGCAGGAATCAGATGGTAAATTGTGCGAAAATTGCCAGTTTGTGAAATGAGCTACAACCACAAAAGACAACACAAAACTGTAGTTGTACCTTAGGCAGATTATGTTAGGCACAAGATACTTTCCCATTTATTCCTGCCCATCAGTAAGATCTGATAGTTGTGAAGGAGTATACAGCTGCATTGGGAAAGTGTTTTAATCAGATGGGTGTAGCCTTCTGTAAGCTCATGAGGTATCCAATAGAGACTGTGGGAACAAGTAATATTCTCCAGATTGAAGCAGAAAAATAATAAAATTACAATAATAATATGCTATGTTTAAAGGAACATGAACTTCAAGTTAATGAATCCATGTTATCAAAATCAGTCCACTCAAGAGTGATTCATTGAAAGCAGTAATTCATCATAATAGTCTGACAACTACAACAAGAACAAGATTTTGAAAACACAAAATTATTTTTGAATATTTGAAAATAAATGCTTTAAAATCTTCATTGGTTCTAAAGGGAAATGTTGGATACAGAAGGAAGTGTTTTGCAACAGAGCCACTTGAGCATATTGTGGAATAGGAACAGATAAACTTCAGGAAAGTCTGGTGCTTGTGCATATTTGAAATAGTTTGGTCTACAGCATTTGTAGAGGTTAGAGAATCTTCTTCTCTAAGTTAGTGTGAGGAAGCTGTATGCAGCTGCTCTGAAAGCAAGATCCTGAAATAATTTCTTTTATAGATTAACTGGCCCTGACACATTCATATCACATATTGGACTGATCTTACAGCAGCTGCATTTGTGTGTGTGTCTGTGTGTGTGTGTCTGTGTGTGTGTGTGTGTATGTGTGTGTGTGTGTGTGTGTAGGTGTGTATGTGTGTATATTTTGGTACTTGTTGAAGTCCAAAGAGCATATCCCTGGAATCCTAGTAACAGGTTGTTATGCAATTCTATGCTTAGATATTGGGATCCTAACTGTCTCTTCTGGAAAACCAACAACTACTCATAAATGTTGAACCACCTCACCAACACAAAATGCTTAAAGCTTAAGTGTTCAATTTTATAAATTTGGTACCTGTATAAATCTAAAGCCATATAAACCACTCACTAATTTATATGCTATTTTCATTACCCCAGAGAGATTCATTGAGCTCATTCCCATCTCTTGACAATCTGTGGTCTGCTAGCTCCACATGATTCAAAGCTTCCATTTGAATATGAAATTTATGAATGAAAGCATGGCACTTATATCTAATAAGGCAGGCATGAGACAAAATAATAATTTACACGTTTTAGACAAGGAATTGTAAAATGTTGAGTAGAAGAGAGTCAACAGGCAAAGAATTTTGAAATAAGTTAAATTATAGAATTTCAGGCATAACTTCTCTCTCTAGAAAACAAAGCTGTGGTACCTTATAATTAAGGCTAGTTAATTAAATCTTCAGTTATTGACTATTATTAGCTTGTCTACAGCTACTCCAAACTATTGATGTATCTTTGCTACACATTAAGCAAGTAAGAATAGAAAAGAAAAAGGTATTTTTGCTTTGTTTGTTTTTGATTCTTCATCTCCCATCTTCTTTTCACTCCAAAATGCTAAACTGGACATTTTTTTTTTCTTTTCTAAGAGCACATCAAATCTGAAGGCTATGAAAATGGCTCAGTAGTTAAGCACTTGCAGATCTCTCAGAGGACCTGAATTCAATTCTCAGAAACCATGTCAAGTAACTCTCACCTTCCTGTAATGCTAGGTCTGTTGGATCTGGTGTCCTCTTTTGATACTGATAGTCAAAAGACATACACATACACACAGAAGGATGATTGCACATCATTATTATATAAGTTTTACAGCACGAACTAACCAAATCAGAGGTTTAGAGGAAAGAATCTTCACAAATCTGGCAATTACTAAGAATTTTTTTTTCTCTCTTAGGTATAAAGTTTGTATTTACAAGCCATAGTCAGGATGTATAAGAGGTTGAAGTCTAACAGGGTGTGAATTAGTCTTACACTCACTTCTATGGGCACTTCACCTCTTGACTTTATTGCATATACAAATTGTCCAGAGGTGTTCATATATGTCTCCCATTTCACAAAGACCTGCGTTCACCTAAATGTCATGAAAGATAACTGCAACAACACCTTGAGAAAAATAAACTGGGTCTGGAAAGTGTTCTGTCTGGCTTTTTTTTAAAACCAAGTGCTCAGCATGCACTAAGAGAGTCATAATCAAACAAACTTTATAGAAGCAGACAGCTCTATGATAAATTACTACAAGTCACAGCTTGAATAGTTGCTCAATAAACTTGAAATTCTATTTCCAACACTGTCAGATTTTAGGCAAACTGACACTGCTGCCTGTTTTCATAATAAAAATGCAGCTTACACAAGTCACATAAAATCACTTTAAATGTAATTAAGCATATGAGTTTGTGTATACTCAAATACCAAGTCAGTAGGTATAGTTCACATTAAATAGAGCCATTAAAAGATATCCTGATAATTTAACAATTTTATTATTATTATTATTTTGTTGGTGGCTCAGTGTCTGAGAGATCCCAGGGGTCCAAGTTAGTTGAGACTACTGGTCTTCCTATGGGGTTTCCCTCCTCATCAGCTTCTTCCAGCTTTTCCCTAATAAAACCACAGAGCTCACCAACTTCTGTCCATTGGTTGAGTGCATCTGACCCTTAAAGCTGCTTATTGGGCTTTTCAGAGGGCAGTCATGATAGGTCTGTGTTTGTAAGCACACCATCGCATAAGTAATAGAGTCAGGCCTTGCGGCCTCCTCCTGAGCTGAATCTCAATTTGGGCTTATTACTAGATCTCCTTTTACTTCAGGCTTTTCTCCATTTTTGTTCCTGAAGTTCTTTCAGACAGGAACAATTGTGGGTCAGAGTTTTTGACTGTGAGATGGCAAACTCATCCCTCCACCTGATGCCCAGTTTTCTACTGGAGGTGGAGTCTACAAGTTCCCTCTCCCCACTGTAGAGCATTTCATCTAAGGTCCCTCCCTTTGAGTCCTGAGAGTCTCTCACCTCCAAGTCTCTGGTACAGTATTAAGGGTCCTCCCAACTCCTATCTCCCGAGGTTGCCTGTTTTGATTCTTTCTGCTGGCCCTCAGGGCTTCAATTCTGTTCTTGCCCTTAATGCCTGATATTGTTCCCTTCTTTCCATCCCTGTCACCTTTCCAAACCAGATCCCTCCCTCCTTCCTCCTGTGATTGCTTTCTTCCCCTCCAAAGTGGGATTGAGGCATCCTCACTTGGGCCCTTCAGCTTGTTACCCTTCTAGAGTTCTGTGGATTGTATCCTAATTATTCTGTATTTTCTTTCCTATATCTACTTATTAGTGAATACATGCCATTCATATCCGTTTGGGTCTGTGTTATCTCACTCAGGATGATATTTTCTAGTTCCATCCATTTGCCTGTAAAATTCAGGATGTCCTCATTCCTAATAGCTAAGTAGTATTCCATTGTGTAAATGAACCACATTTTCTGTGTTCTTTCTGTTGTGGAACATTTGGGTTGTTTCCAGCTTCTGGCTTTCACAAATAAAGCTGCTATGAACATAGTGGAACATGTGCCCCTGTGGCATTGTGGGGCATTTTGTGGGTCAAGAGTGGTGTTGCTGGGTCTTCAGGTTGATCTATTTCCAATTTTCTGAGGAACCTCCAGATTGATTTCCAGAATCGCTCTCCCAGTGTGTAATCCCACCAGCAGTAGAGGAGTGTTTCCCTTTTACCATATCCTTGCCAACATATGTTGTGTGCTGTCACCTGAGATTTTATCTAAGCCATTCTGATTGGTATAAGGTAGAATTTCAGGGTTGTTTTGATTTGCATTTTCCTGATGACTGAGGAATTTGAAATTTTCTTTAAGTGCTTCTCAGCCTTTGGAGATTCCTCTGCTGTGAATTATGCTTATTATTCTAGTTTTTTTCTCTTTCTGTGATTAAAAGCACTGAGATGAAGAAACTTAGAGAGGAACTAACATATTGACATTATTGTGAGATACCAGAGTAGAAACTTAAACATGAACATGGAGATACAAGCTGAAACAAGGGCCATTGGAAATACTGCTTAAGGCCTTTACCCCACTGGATTTTATTATATATAATTCAAACTCATCTACTTAGGGACAGGACTCTCCACAGTGTCCTGGGTCTTACCATGCCAATTGGAAATTAAGGAGATACCTCATAGATTTGTTCTATGGAAAAATTTGATAGAGACAGTTATTAAACTGAGATTCCCTCTGTCTGTTGGATTCTGCTTCTGCCCTGGTGATGCCCAGGCAATATTGCACACTGGGCCTGGATAGAAGGAATGAACCCTAGCTGGGCAGGTGTGTTCCAAGAATATTGGTCAGTGTTGGATGTTAGAAACAGCCTTTTCAGAGATGGATTTCAGGGAAATGGTCCTCTTTTATTGGGGGTAATAAGGCCTAAATAAAAGTTGGAGTGTAGGTATGAGTTTTCAGTCTGAGTATACATTATTATCTGGTGCTGAGGTACTGGGTATGGTTCATTTTCATGAAGAAGAATTTCAAGTACTTCCTGGACATATCCTTAGAGGTAGAGAGGACATATAATTTGGTCACCATGCTACATGACTACTTCAAGGATTGCAGAGGTGGTGGCCAAAAGGCTTATATAAGGTGTGGCATGCAGACCCAGAAGAGGGAGGAAAACAGTCGTACTCCTGCTGGTCTCAGGATGAGATTGTCGGGAACTGGATATATATCAACCTCATTCTTGCTTCTAACAAGCTCCCCAGTTAAATGACTTATCAGTCTCATACCCTTTTCCCAAGTGACGGTAGGTTTATGTTGATGTGGGGGCTGGAGTTAACCATGGTGTATGTCTTCAACTTCGGTTACCTAGACAGTAACATAGTACAACTTCTACTAAGCAAGAATAAGAATGGTGCCAGTTTCTGTTTGCTATTCTTGTGTACATTGCAGAAAATGACTACTGATGAGGAAGTTAGGCATTAGACTTTAATAAACTATTAGAAAGGGTAAAAATGGTAGATAAATCAAACAAAATAGAAAACTATGAAGGACCTAAACATATTTCTTGAGAGTAAGTGTTCCAGGCATATGCGAGTAAAAGTGGGAAAATTTAGTATGATGGTGGGAGAATGAGCTAAGCAATCATCCCTAATTAAAAGGTGCAAAGAAGTGTGGTACCCATGCTAATTGCTGTGACTAGTCATAGAAACTTTCTCTGTGTTCTTACAGCCTCCACACTAGAGTTTGTAATTATAAATCAGCCCACTAACTATAGAGAGCCGTGGAAAGCAGAGACATCTCTGGCAATCCGATGCTCTCACAAGTTCTGTA
>NW_021620632.1:2215366-2298721 GCF_004785775.1 Grammomys surdaster
CATCCTCGTCAACCTAAGGTCTCTCCTTTTTGTAGTCTAGAAGATGAGGGAGCTGTTCTGCCTTGGTCTGATTGTCAATCCAGAGTAACACGATGGGCAGACACCAATGAAACCTTTTCCTTTTCACCCAATATGTTGGGAGATCCTGGAGCTGACGCGGTAATGAGAAAGGGTCCTTTTCTACAGAGCGTTAGTATGAATCCTTTTCACAAATGGCTACTCTGTGGAGTTAATGGCAGTTGTACCGACCTCAACCCGCTAGCCTTTCTCCAGGGCGGAGCGACAGGAAGAACATCCTTTACAGGAGTTATTAATGGAACTATGGTGAAACAGAGTGCAGATCCGATGCCTCAGTTGACAAATCCTATTCAGTAAATTACTGGAGTTAACAGGATTATTGTAAATCAAACAGTATTTTCACCTACACCAGTGTGTGTTTTTCCACCCTTCTTGTTTATTCTTTCAAATTCCTCATTTGAAAAATGCACTAATGATTCATGCATGATGTCTCAGTGTTGGGCTGTTGGACAAGCTAAACGTGCCATGGTTGCCAGAGTGCCACGATGGGTTCCTGTTCCTGTTGAAACACCCTCTACTTTATCATTATTCAGACAAAAGAGAGACTTTGGCATAACTGCAGCCATAATAACAGTGATATCAGTCACTCCCATTGCAGGTATAGCTGCTGGGATTGCTATGACAACCAAAGTCCAAACAGCAGCAGTCTTAAATCAGCTGTCCGCTACAGTGACAGAGGCAGCCAACTTCCATACTTCAGCTAATGCTGAATTGAAAGGCGGATTGATGATTGTTAATCAGCGCCTAGACTTGGTAGAAGAAAGGATAGATATCCTCTTTCAATTGGCACAATTGGGATGTGAAAAAAGTCTGGGAGCAATCTGTATTACTAGTGTTCAATATGAAAACTTTACTCGAGCAGCTAATTTGTCCAGACAATTGTCTCATTACCTAGCAGGAGAATGGTCAGAAGGATTTGATGAACTTCTCGAGAAGTTGCGAGCAGCAGTGGCAGCCATCAACTCAACGCGTGTGGACGTTTCGCTGACTGATGGACTCTCCACCTTGATCTCTTCAGCCTTCTCTTTCTTTGAAGAGTGGGTGGGAGTAGGCATGTTTGGTACAACCCTGTGTTGTGGATTAGTGTTCATAATCTGGTTGGTTTGCAAGCTCAGAGCTCAACAGAAATGTGACAAAGTCGTGATTACCCAAGCACTTGCAGCCTTAGAACAAGGTTCATCTCCCAAAATCTGGTTGTCTATGCTAAAGAAATAGCCAGCAAACAGATCCTCAGCTACTGCACCCCAAGGGCTCAGCCCATTACACTGGGTCAGTGAGGAGTTTTAGTCTGACTGGTCCTTGTCTGTGTAGCTCTGGTACCTGAATATTAAGACAAACAGCCCTTGCACCCCTAGGAGGTGACTCCATTGCACAGGGATGGGTGTTTGCATCTCTCTCGGTTTTCCCTAGCCTTTGCACCCAGAGGACTTGCTTCCATTGCACCTGGTAAGGTGGGAGAGACTGTATCAAACTATTAGTCCTTGATCGCTTATTCCCCCATAATGGAATCTGCTTGATTGGGCTTGAGTTTGATTGGTACCGTGCCAGACAGACCAAGGACAGCTCTATTTTTTTGTCTCCAGGCCAGCTGCCATTGATCCCAACGACGGGAATAGGTTGATGCCATATGCCAGAGGTACACCATGTGGTGTGAGTTTACCCCATGACGGGCATTACGAGTGGCCACAACCTGGGGCGCACATTCAATGAATGCCAGGTGTGGGTGCGCAACCCTCGTAGCCTAAGACAGGGAGCTCACCATTCTTTGGTGCTGGCTATGGAAAAACGTCAACTAGCCTAAGACACGGGAAATGGCCAGTGCCTGTGATTCTCATTTAAAACAAAAAGGGGGAGATGTAGAGAGCCGTAGAAAGCAGAGACATCTCTGGCAATCCGATGCTCTCACAAGTTCTGTAATTTACTGTCTTTGTGTGAGGGAAAAGCGTGCGAAGTCACAAGCCCTTCCCGGGGCATATAGGATTTTATGGGCAATTAACCAACCAGATATGTACACATCACTCCAGGGGGTATTTAACCAGGACCTTCCCGGGGCTCGGGGCCTTTTCTCCCAGCCGGTTTCCACCAGCCGGCCTTTTCCCAGCGGGTCTTTCCTCTATAACATCGTAATAAAGATCTGCTGAAGAACTTTGGTGTCTGTGTGATCTCGCCGACGAGTCCACGCCACCGACAACTAACCAGCTCACCTCTCTCTCTCTCTCTCTCTCTCTCTCTCTCTCTCTCTCTCTCTCTCTTACAATTTTAAAATATTTTTGAGAATAGCCCTCTTTCAATGTGGCCAATTAGAATATTCCTAGTCATAGAAATATAACAGTTTTAACTTTCAGAATTAAACTGGAATAAATTCTTGTTTTAAAATATTTTTATTAGGTGGGCTCTGTGGAGCAATGGATAGCACATTGGACTTCTGGCATAATTGAGAAATAAAATATTTTTATTGAGTAAGGATAAAGTTATATAATATGCATTGCTCAAATCGAGGGAAACAGAGGGAAAACAGACTAGTGTGTCGTAGAAAGTATAAAAATGCATTCATTAAGTTTATGCTTGACTGCCGAGGACATTGCCTACCAGCTCTCCCGCTCTTGGAACATCACCTACCTGCAGGCAGGCCAGTCCGTGCTCCTCCAGCTTCCCCAGTGAGGCCAACCGGACCGGCCTCCATCATTCTGAATGGTGCCTTCCTTCTGCCCCACCCCAGAAATCACTGTGAAATTTAATGATTGGCTTAAAGTGAAGGAAATAAGAAATAAAGGTAAAATCACTTCAGAAAAAAAAGTTTATGCTTGAAAATTTTGAAATAATAGAGCATATACTTTTTAAAATTCAGTGTGTGATTTTTAAGACAGGTTCACTAGTTATTGTGCAATAACTTTTGTGTTTTGTAGATAAAATAGTTGAATATTTCTAAATATAATATTTTCTATATCTTCTTTTAACTTATAAAGTAAAATGTCTATTATTTACTTTTATTGTTAATGCAGTTAGAATAATCATAGAAACAAATATGCATAAGTAAATTGGATGGGGGTGGCATCGATGATTTGTTTCTGATCACAGAAAGAAATCATTTTATTGCTTTTTATATAAATGGTAAATACAACAGTTTGTTTGAACCAAAATTAAAAACCTCATTTTAGTTTGCCAATGATTTAATTAGGTAATGATTATAAATTTAATCAAAACTGTTTTTCTGGAGGTTGATGTTATTTTCTGACTGTCCCTTTATGCCTGTTAATATAGTAAGATATGATTTTTACTTGTGATTAACTTTTTGGTTTGATCTTGCATATTATAACAAGATGGCAACTCACATGGTGGTGTAGAAGACAGTGGGACACAGATGATCACAGCATTGCCTCTTCCTAGGTATCTTTGATGTGTCTGATGACATCTGGATTATCTCAAAGAGTGAGCTATAATGAGCAATGTCAAGACAGACCTTGAGGACATTTAAGCTCTACTTTGAGGTTTCATTTGTCACTTGGATTTTTGATTTGCCAGAACCATTCAATGTTGTCAATATGATAGACCACACTAAAGACTCATTTCATGGCATATGTGGATTTATTACAAGATTTTACTGTAGGCATAATGTTATTATTCACCATGTAAAGTTTATCCTTATGATATACAAATGCTGATTTCTCTCCCATCATACATTGTTGCAATCTGCACACAGCATGTTAAGGCTTATATAAAAAATATCCTTTCTCAAGTTTGTATAAACAATGCTCATCATTTAATCTCTGTTTTGTCTAAAAACCTGGAAAATTCAATAAATAGGCAAAAAAGAGAATAGGGTGGGATTTCTGCCACCAAGGGAAAAAGGAAGGAAAGGAAGAAGGAAAGCAAGCAAACAACCAAGCAAGAAAGAAATAAAGAGAGAGAGACTGGGAGAGGGAGAGAGACAGAGACATAAAGGAAGAAAGGAAGAAAGAAAGAAAGAAAGAAAGAAAGAAAGAAAGAAAGAAAGAAAGAAAGGAGGGAAGGAGGAGGGAGGGAGGGAAGGAAGGAAGGAAGGAAGGAAGGAAGGAAGGAAGGAAGGAAGGAAGGGTTGCCATTAGGAAAGTGTCAGGAGAGACATCAAGGGAGAACACATCTGAAACCCAAAGAGCCAGATCAATACAAAAATGCAAGTATTTTCAGAGATTTTTGCTGGAAGATAGCAAGATTAGATTAGAGGACTATAATATAATTATAATCTCTTGTTATTTTACTTTAATTAAAAAATAAATTTTGTCCCCCTGTGCTATTATTGGGAAACTAGCTATGATAAAGTAAAACAACTGCTGTATTAATTTACTGCATACATTTATACTAAAATACCATGCCATTTTACTGTTCTTATTTTTAGAATTTCTCTTCTTTGTAGAATCTGTTGGTGATATCCTGACAGTTTACACAGATCTACCTTGTCAATATCTCCCTTGTCTTTTGTTGAGGTAGAACAGGAGTATACACTGGAGCACAGACGAGGATGAGTTTGAGTCAGACAATCTACTTAAAATTATCTATCTATCTATCTATCTATCTATCTATCTATCTATCTATCATCTATCTATCTATCTATCTATCTATCTATCTATCTATCTACCTATCCATCTGTCAACTATTTATCATCTATCTATGTATTTATATATTCTGTAGTATATCTATTAACATATTTTCTGCCTGACTCTGCACCTTCCTTTTCTAGCATGTGCCATTATCCTCATTCAAAGTCATGGCCTTTTTTTCTTTAACTCTTATTTTTACAAACACAGACACACAGACTCTCACTCTGTTGAGTCTGATTAGTTTTGTTCGTATGTATCTATGTTTATTGATGACAACATGAAATTGGTAATTTATCATGGAGCTCACGCCTGGAGAAAAGGACTCTCCTCTCAACAGCAACTGATTACCTGTAGCTTTTAAGAGTGGGACTTGCTCATCCACATTGGCATGATAACTGATGATGTCATTATTTAGGTCTTGTTTTAAGTGGCCATATTATTGTCATTTCATGTATGGAATTATGTCTAGAAGACATCATCTGTCAACAGGCGTCCTACTCCTCTGGCTCTTAAGTTCTTACTGTTACCTCTTCTGTGATTTTTCACTAAGCTTCGACTGTAGCAATTGTATTGCAAATGTATTAACTGGAGTTATGATCATTGGACATCAGGGACAGGACTTTAATCAAAGAGAGGGGAGGGAGGGCAATTTAGAGGTCCAGTGAAGGAGGTGAAATAAATAGTACCAAGGCTATTTGAAAAAGCCACAGGGAAACATTATATAGACTAAGCAGGTTATATTCAGAAATACATATATAGATACATATATATGTAAACTAATATATAATATATCATATATTTACACATATTGTATTTATTTATATTTAAAATATATTATATGCTATATATTACATATATAATATATATGCATGCAAGAACAAGTAATGAAAGAAAAAGAGATGAATTTGAAGAAGAGTGGGGAGCCTTAGAAGAAAGAACCAAAAGGAAGAAGTAGTGTAACTATATTAGAATCTAAAAAATTTTTTAAAAGAAATATTTCTGTCACTAAAAGTACTTGACAATCAATAATATATATGTGTATTTATATGTGTTCTGTTTCTAAAAATAAGAGAAGAAAATAAAAGTTTCTGGTGAATATGTTTGATAACATATTTGGTCCCTGTATAAAGCTTCTACAAAATAAGGATTTACAGTATGAGACATGATACACTCTTGCCATCCTATACATTAGTTATATGCAAAAATGGGATTCACCACTGCAAAGAAAGAACACTCTACATCTATCTTAGCTTCCATGGAGACTTTCATTGGATATAGCTGCACTATAACCCAGTATGCAACAACATCCAGCTCCTGTTTGTTCCTGCCGATGATGGTGTTCCTGGTGGGGGTAGCAAGGCCATCCGGCTTCTAGAGTAGAGGTTGCGATCCAATGGGAGGGTCTGTCCATGGCCATCTTACTCGTCCTTGGTTTGCCAGCCTGTTAGTTTAAACTCCACTTTTCAGAGCATGGTGCATCACTTTGTTAAAGAAACTGTCCAAGCAAAACCCCACACTTTCCATTTTCTCCCCCGACCCCACTCATAGTTTCATAGATGACTTCTCTGCCAAATCATGTTGTACCTCCAATGTGTGTGTGCACACAAGGACGCACACACACAAACACATACTGAGAGAGAAAGAGAACATATTCACTGATTTCGGAATGCCTAAATCTGTAAGTGAGCTAGAGTGATTCCAGGACTTGAGGCAACAATTTTTCAAAACCAGTGGCTATTTGATTTTATTGTCTTTGTACATTAAATTTTATTATCCAGTAAGTTCTTTTTAATAATACTTTGTCAATATTAATGTAGATTTTCTTAGTTCTCTGAAAGTTCTGTCACTTGTCTTCATATCTGATGGATAAATGGCAGTATTAAAAAGTTCTGGTAGTAAATGTTATTTGACAGAATAGTAGCCCTTCCGTACAATAGTGGTCTAAACTTTGTAGGACTATTTCCCTTTTCGTCTTCTGGGTTGTGGATTCTAATGTTCCTTACAGACATGAATAAGAAACTGAGTTCCCTTATGTTCTTATATTCAAACACCAGCTTGCCTGGTGTAATAATTCCCTCTGGTCCTTGTGACTAACTTCCTAACTGAGAATCATTCATTTACTGAATATGAATACTTCATCAGATAACAAACAGCTCATTTGATACAAATCTCCCGCAACTGATTTCATTTTTCTTCTCTTAATACATGAGGGCAAATTACTTACCCTGAATAACTTTACATCCAATCGCAGTTTCCAATAGAACATCTCAAAAAATTCAGTGAAGTAAAATGACATTAAGGAAAAGCATTAAGAAAGAAGGGAAGGTATCTTTGCAACTCTTGTTTAATGAGGCCACACAGCATGCAACCTAATCTCAGCATAGAATCTGAAAACTTAACAAAGGCCACTGAAGTCCTTGCATTTAAACTTTAAACATTTTATGTGTATGTGTGTGTGTTCAAGAATATACATATTTCTCTATTTGTACCAACAGGTAGGAGCCTGATCATGTAAGAAGTGGGTGTCACATCAGCTGGAAATGGAAGTATAGGCAGTTGTGACTGACCATGTGAGTGCTGGGAATTGGTCCAGGATCCTCTACAAGACCCAAATTGCTTTAGACCCTGGGACATTTCTCCTGCTCCAAATTGTTGGGCCCCATTTCAGCCCTGGTTTGGGCCTCGTGGACAAACCTAAGCCTGGCTCTAGTTTGAGAACTGTCTTAGTCACTTCTGCACCAGAGTGACTCAACAGAACCTGTTTGGCCCTGCCTTTGCTCAGCTCCTGCTGATGTAGAGCTGTGCAATTGGCCTTGTCAGTCACCCCATACACTTTGTGACACTTCTCTGCCTCCTACATCATCTCGTGCACCAAACCTCATCCTCCCTATGTTCCAAATTTATAAAAACAGGAGATTGTTACATTAAAGTTGAGTTCCTGCCTTGACAAGACTCCCGGCCCAGTGTGTTTCTTTGGGCTATCGATACTCACCATCCTGCTCAGCCTGGAAGAGACCTAGCTGGACTGATATCTCTCTCCTCTCGCCTGGCAAGGAGCTGACACCAAATGACATTCTTAATCCAGGCTTAGAATAAATCTTCAAGACAAGTTTACTATGGTAGAATTTACACTGACAAAATTCACATCTTCTAGGGGGAGGTCTATGCTCTTGTCATTTAGGTAAGTACTGCCATAGAAAAGATGCAAATTTCCCCATCACCCTAAACAGTTCAATTTTGATTCTTTTACATTGATATAACCGATCTTTTTTTCCGAAAGATAATGATCTGGTTGATTTTTTGTTCTTTTTCCTCAGCATTTTTAAAATGTGCTGCATGTGATATCACATTGTGTACCACTTGGGTTTTCTTTTACTCAAATAATAAATAATTCTTTGAGTGTATTTTTCATACTATGGTGTATAGGCCATTTCATTGAGAAGTGTCCTGTCCAACAGGACATTAAACAGGGGTCCGGGGAGGTCACCTGGAAGAGAGCAGGGGAGCAGGCAAAGACGAAAGGAATGATTACCTATCTATAATCTGATCAGATTGTAATTTTTACTTTTCCACACACAGGCTATATACACAAAAAGGCAGGATGTGGGGAAGGGGTGATGTAGGAGCGTAGGTGTTCAGGAGGAGTACAGATCTCTTCCAGAACAGAGTATCAGCTAGGTGAAGGTTCAGGGGACAGACAACTATGACTCCGCCTGTGATTCACTTGTCTTTATTTAAGTTGGTACTATCCACCAAGGTTACCCATCTACAAGGCCTTATGACTAGGCTTGGCAGCCTTCCACCAAAGCTGTCTGTTTACAATAACTCCCAGCTATCTGTTTCAGTGTTTTTTCCACAGAGACCCAAGACTTTGTGCTAGCAGGCATGTATGTCAGGTCTATTGCTGATTTAGGCCTATGGCTGATTTTAGGCCTTCACTGTATAAACAGGGCTGCTCCCGACAGAGAAGTTGTTCTATTTGAAAGTTTTTCCTGAAAAATATGTATATATTATTATCACAATTATTAAAATCATTTGTACATGTTAAGATTTTGACATACATTATATTTTATACAATTTAGAAATACTTTGCTGTTTCAAATGCATATCTATGCATGAATACATTGAAGTTAAAAGTAAGAATCTGAACATTTTTCTGCTTTCTTCTGTCCCATGGAGTTCTAAAGCAACACCTATGTGCTTCCAGTCATTATAAAGAAACTTGGCCTTAAGAAATATTTTTGTATATACACCAGGTCCTCTACATATATGTTTACATATGTAGATATCAGCACTGTATTTCACTTGCTTAGTTATTCTTATAAGTGTATTTCCCCAGTCATATGACAAAACATGGACTTTTATGGGCCTGACAAGAAGTTTCTCAGTCTTCATTTGATTTATGTATGTTGTGAAGCTTCCTAATTATCATAGTTAACTGCTCTTGTCAGATGTGGGGACAATTGACAGCATTATCAATTGTAGTAATTGTGGAAAAATACATTACTGTGGCTTTCATTTACATTAACTTGATGATTGACAGTTTCAACATCTTTTTTAACGTTTCCTTTTTTGGAATTTATGAATCTTCCTTTTTGGCAAGTATTTACATAAACCACTAAGGTTAGCTTTACTAATTGGATTGTGTTTCTAATTTTAAACATTATGTATGCATTTTTTATATTTCTATCTTGATTAACTCCTCTCTACCTAAGCGGCCTCTTTTAACACTTCTTATAATATAAAAAATGTGTCTGTGAACTCTTTCAAAAAATATTTGTGGTTTAAAATTATTTTCATAACTGTTTATTAATTCTACTAGGTTTAGCTTTAGGTTGTGCTATGGTTTTAAATAAAATTTCCTTTATCACATATCAGAGCTGAGATTAATCATACTTGTATTTGTTGAGAACAGTTACATCATCGAAGAATGGTGTCAAGTGTATCTCATGAATACACAAGCATTGGTATGTTGTGACATTCTTCTGTCCTAGAATGTGGAAAAAAAATATCCAGACACTGCTGTAAAGACATTGTACTCTGAGATACAGCCTGACTGTACCTGAAAACACTGGTACACTTTGAGACTGACTTCATTACTCTGTCCTAAATCCAAATGCAATCCTCATTGACTTCTCTAAATCCAAGTATGGCCTTTATTGCTCATCCAGAATTCAAGAGTGGTCCTCACTTCTCCAAATCCTGACTCTGACTGTCTAATTTACTGGTTCCTAGCATCATGCATTTCTTATTTGTATATGACTTGGTTATGAAACAAAAATTCATTATGAATGCTGATTTTAAGGAATGAAACTTGCTATTAGACTATAATACTGGGGAAGATGTCATACAAGGGGACCTCTCCTCCATTGCTGGTGAGAGTGAAAACTTAGTCATTTCTTAATCATTACATTTATTCGTGTGCATCTAATTATTTTGTATCATAAATATTTTAATGGAATCTTTCTTATACTAAAAGTATTCTTAGAATCAGTGATTTTTATTTTTATTTAATCAATCAATCAATCAGTCAGTCAATTACTTTGCCTTTCGAAACAGCCCCGTAACCCAGATTGGCCTCAAAATCACATGAATAAAGCTAACCTTGAACTACTGATGTTTCTGCCTCTCTCAAATGTTAGCATTACCAGGATGTATCAATATACCTTGGACTTTCACTTAATTTGATCCTATTGGAGAAGTTCTTATTTTTCTCTCATTTGTAAACTATATCTCTGCTTAATGTGATGTTTTGAATTGACATTAATTTTCACTTCGTATCAAAAAACTGGCACACAGTCTGATACTACACAATAGAGACATATTGAAATCTGATACAGATGCTGTAACTAAGAGATATAATTTTAAAATAACTATGATTAGTTTTTTTAAAGAATTGAGTGAAAATGGTTTTGAAAAAAAAGGGATGAATTTGAGGAAAGATAATAAATTTTAGGAGCCCAATGAATTTACAAAATTATGTAATATAATGGAAGATTTAGACACTAGAGGAGTCTGCAATACTAAAGCAGCACAAGAAAAGAAAATACTGAAAACTAGCAATAGATGCAGCACACAGCACACAGACATCAGAATAAAACTTAGGAACAATGACCTGACCTTTGAAGAGAATGGAACTGCAGGAACTCTGTCAACAAGGAGAAGATAACCTGTCTTAGGTGGCACTAGAGAAAAACTTAGAAATGTATAAGAATGACCTGAAACATCAGTTAAAACTTAAGATAATGAGGTATTTGCTTTAGTTTTAAGCAAATATTAGTTAATTTTCTGTTGCTGTTATAAAAACTCCTGAAAAAAACAACTTTGGGAAAAGCAGTCTATTCTGATTACATTTTCAAAAGAAGTGTAGTCCTCCATGGTGGGGAAGGCCTGGCAATCAGAATGCTGTGCATGCGTACCAATTACAAGCAGAATCATCACATTTCCTCTCCAAGTAGGAGCTAGAGAGACAGAAGAGGAAGTAAAGCAGGGTATAAAGCCACAAAGTCCAACCCCAGTGAGGTCTCTCATCAAGACCCCACCTTCCAATTATTACTGGACCTTCCCAAACAACATTATCAGCTAGAAACTAAGTATTGAAACAAGTGAGCCTGTAAGGTGATTTTATATTCACACAACAATAGTATGTCCTTCTTTGATGACAAGACAACTAAAAGGTAGAAATAAAAATAGACATTCAAATCTTTAATTCTCATTCAATTGGAGTCAGACTCTTCATATGGCATAATGATTTGCAGTGTTATCTATGTATGTGTCATTCTGTACTGACTTCTCATGATGTCCAAAGCAACTATTATAAAGACATTTAATTTAGGCTGGCTTAAATATTCAGAGTTTCAGTCTATTATCATCAAGGCAGCAGCATGGCATCATGCAGGCAGACAGGGAACAGGAGGAGCTGAGAGTTCTAAGTTCAGAAGGATGGTTCTCCTGTGGATATGATGAGGGTTTTATTGTCTGCCTCCACAGTGAAACACTTCCTCCAACAAGGCTGCACCTACTCCAGCAAGAGAACATCCCCACTCTCTGGGCCAAACGTATTGAATCCACCACGTTCCACTTTTTGTTCCCCATAGACTTGTTCAAACACATGATTATATGGGAGCAATACCTAGCCATAGCATAATACAGATATACTTAGTCCAACTTCCAAAGTCCCCATAGTCTATAGCAGTCTCAACAATGTTAAAAGTCTAAAGGTCAACATGTCTTCTGAGATTCATCCAATCTCTTAACTGTAATCCTTAAAGTAAGACAGTAAACCAGCTGGGCAAACTCCAAACTGCATATTCATGTCTGAGGTCAAACCAGTCTCCATATCTTCAACGCCTGTTTTCATCTTTGTTAATTGCAACAAACATCTTTCTCCTAGGCTGGTTCTACTCCCTGTTAGCAACTTTTCTCAGCAGGTATCTCACAGTTCTGGCATGTTTAACATTTTGGGGTCTCAAGTCAACTTTAACTTCATAGTTTCTTGTTCTAATGTCTATAATCCACCCATGATCTTCTGGGCTCATCATTTCTCCAGCTCTGCCCTCTGTAGCACTCTAGGTTCTGGTTGACTCCACTCCACTGCTCCTGCTGTTCTTGGTTATCATTCCATGATATTGGCATATCCAATACACTGAAGTCTTACACTGAAATTAGGCATCATAAATAGCTTCTCATAGATTCTCTTCCTGGTGCCAAACCTCAACTTCATTTCACAACACTTCAGTTTTGGGCCATCAACTACAACTGAGGTTGTACGTTCACCAGTGACTTTCCATGGCCTCTCACAATGCCAGGCCTAAGCTGCATTCCGTGACATCTTCAAAACAAGTACCACCTGGGTGATTCTTACCCAGGATTACCAAGTCTAGCTACCACAAATTACAATCTTGGCTACCTCTGGAATACAGCTCTTTTGTGCTCTGAGAAAACACTTCCCAGAAGACTTCACCTAAGTGAAGCTGGTCTCTTCTTAATCACCACTAATTTCTTAGCTCTAATCAGTAACCACCATCAATTGGACCAATAGAAACTTCTATTTTGACTCTAAAGCCAGAGTCAAATGGCCAAAGCTGTAGAGCTCTGCTGCTTGCTGCCTACCCTCAGCCCCTCATTCTATTACCAGCTTTCTGTTTTCCAACTCCCTCACTGGCCAAACTTGGCAGTCATAGAATTTGCTGTGCATATTGATCTTGAACTCACAGATCTGCATAGCTCAGTCTCCTGAATGCTGAGATTAAAAGTGTCTACCGCTATGCATGTACTTTTCTTCACCTAGAACTTGTTCTGCCCTAGGCAGGTTTAAACACAAATATCTGCTTGGCCTTGTATCCTTGGATAAAGTCTCTATACAATTATGCTTGGGCGTAAATTTGGCTGAGTAAGATCTTGACTAAAAGTCACTTTTTTATTTTTCTCATTGAACCTAGGATTCAACCCGGTTTCACTTTCTGGTACCCCTTTATTTCTTGAACCATTGCTGGTAGGACTGCTCCAATATATAACATGCACACATGCTCCACTCTGTTTATAGCAGTCTTACTTATAATAGATAGATTCTGGAAACAACCCAGATGTCCTCAACAGAAGAATGATACCAAAAATGTGATACATTTACACGATGGAGTGCTACTGAGCTATCAAAAACAATGGTATCATGAAATTCTCAGGCAAATGAATGGAATTATAAAATATCTTGAGTGAGGTAAGCTAGATAAAACACACACACACACACACACACACAGTAGGTACTCACTGATAAGTGGATATTAGCCCAAAAGCTCAGAATACCCATGATACAAGTCACAAAACATGTGGAGCTTAAGATTAAGTTCACTTTTACAAATAGTGTTTTAATGAAAAAGATCAAGAGAAAAAAGTAAAAATGGAGATACAACCTGTAGAGACCACCTCCAGAAGATAGGTATGGCCCCAGTTGAAGGATGGGGCCACCTACTCATCTCAACAATTTAACCCAGAAATGCTCCTGTCCAAAGGGAAGACAGGGGCAAAAAAATGGAACAGAGTCTGAAAGGAAAACCATCCAGATGCCACCCCACACTGGGATCCATCCTATCTGCAGACACCAAACTCCTACACTATTGCTGATGCCAAGAAGCACTTGCTAATAGGAGCCTTGGATGGCTGTTCCCTGAGAGGTTCTACCAGCACCTGACCAATACAAATGCAGATGCTCAATGCAAACCACCAGGACACCAATGGATGAGCTAGGGGAAGGACTAAAGTTGCTGAAAGGAATGCAACCCCACAGGAACAACAACAATATCAACTAATTGGACTACCCAGAGATCCCAAGGGACTAAACCACCAACCGAAGAGTATACATGGAGGAATCTATGGCTCCAGCTATGTATGTAGCAGAAGATGGCCTTATCTGAAGGGGAGGCCATTGGATCTATTGAGGCTTGATGCCCTAGCATAGGAAGATCTAGAGCAGTGAGGTAGCAGTAGGTGAGTGGGCACAGGGACACTCTGATAGAGGCAAAGGGGAAGAAGGAAGTGGGGCAGGAGAGGGAGTTTGTGAAGGGGTAACCAGGAAAGGAAATACCATTTGAAATTTAAAATAATGAAATGATTAATTTTAAAAAAAAATGAGGGAACTTTGGTAACTACACAACAGAATTTATACCAGGCTGCTTTGAAACTTTCTTTGTCAAGGCAATTAGTCTAAATCACTTCACTTTAGTCTCAATGGCAAAAGCATCCATAGTCTTCACCAAAATATTGTAATTGTCTTTAGACAACATGGTATATTGAAGACTCCACCACTGAAACCTCTTGGACCAGCAAGCCTGCACAGTTCAAATCAACCTGAGCAGGAAAGTCTTCCATATCTCTGATTTGAAGGTCCATTAAGTCCCAATTTACAAATTCCACTGCTTCCGAAGTCCCTATTCTTAAATGCCAGATTCCTCCAAACAAAAGCATGGTCAGGCCTACCACAACAATATCCAACTCATGGTTCCAACTTCTGTCTTAATTAGAGTTTTACTACTGTAAACAGACACCATGACCAAGGCAACTCTTATAAGGACAATATTTACTTAGAGATGGTGTCTTAGTCAAGCTTTATATTCCTGTACAAAGATTGTAACCAAAAAGCAAGTTGAGGAGGAAAGGATTTATTCAGCTTACACTTTCCATATTGCTGTTCATCACCAAAGGAAGTCAGGACTGGAACTCAAGCAGGTCAGGAATCAGGAGCTGCTGCAGAGGCCATGGAGGGATGTTACTTACGGGGTTGCTTCCCCTGGCTTGTTCAGCTTGCTTTCTCATAAGGATTACCGGCCCAGGGAAGGCACCACCCACAATGAGTCCTCCCACCCTTGATCACTAATTGAGAAAGTACCTTACAGCTGGATCTCATGGAGGCCTTTCCTCAAGGGAGGCTCCTTTCTTTGTGATAAATCCAACTTGTGCAAGTTGACACACAAAACCAACCAGTACACACAAATGTGGAAGGAGGAACCTAGAGTTCTAAATCTTTAGCTAAAGGCTGCTAAGAGAAGACTGGCTTTCATGTGGTGAAGAGGAGAGTTTCATTGCCCACTTCCACATTGACACACTTCCTCTACTAAGCCCACACCTTCTCCAACAAAGTGATACCTCCCAATAATGCCACTCCCTAGTCCAAACATATTTAAACCACCACAGAGATCAAATACTTTTATAGTAGTGTTTTAAAAATAGTATTACTAGTAGGAAAGACACAAACACTAACAAATTTTTATGAGCTCATGTTTTTGTCTTGTCATGAATTTTATTGTCTTGTCATGTATTTTGTAATCAAAATAATGCCATGAGGCCACTCATGAATATCTATAGATATAAGAGGGAATCTATCTATCTATCTATCTATCATCTATCTATCTATCTGTCTATCTAATTATATATCTATATAAGTATCTATGTCTAAGTATTTAAATGTCACAAAATAAGTTATGTCCTTATTTTGGCTGAGTTTCCACTCACAATGCTGGAGTAATTTCTCTGAACATCATTTTTATGTTCAAAATCATTCCTGAGGTAAAGTTCATAGATTAAGATTTTTAATGGGTCAAGATCTGCTACAGGTTGAATACTGAAAGCTTCTGTAAAACGCTGAAATTTGAGAGATGAGACTTAATGAAGAAAACATAACTTACCCCTCAGGTTTTTATGGTCTTTTTTATATTTTACAATTTCACATTTTCTAGAAAATCTAATACCTCTGAAAATCATGAAAAATGGAAATATATGATTGATCAAATAGGATCTTCCCCAATTGTGCAAGTCTCAGCAGAAATATATACTTATGTTGACTTAAATTCAATCAACTAGGTGCAGGTATTCAGCTAGGTAGTTTTGCAATGCTGTAGATAAAATATAAAACAGATTCAGGAAAAGACATTTTAATCTCTGCTTTATTGTGTATTTTTACAACTTTCTAATAGTATCTGCATGAATGCTTGCTCTAACTATTCACAGTATAATATAAAGAAGATTAGTCTGAAAACAGGATTGGATACATGAAATATACTATATAAGCAGCCTTGAATTTTATGCCTATCATAGTCTCCAAATTGCCAGAATGTTTCAGATTCCATGATAGAGAAATTCTGGTAGAGAGTGAAACATTTTTAATGGGTATTATGATATAGAACCTTGTTTGACCTAGATTTGCTATTTGAACTTCTAAAAATAGTACAAATACAAAAACCCTATATTGAGTCATCCTAAATCCATGATTGAAAAGTCAACCATACTGGACATTCATTTATTTTATAATTCTTGCAGTGAATAAGGGTCTAAGTCTTTGAAATCAGATAATAATATATATCATAGTTTTACCCACGTACTAAGAGCTCATTCTTGTAAGTTTCTGTGTTTTGTTTTAGAGAAAAGTGAATAAATCAGTGAACAAAATGTACGCTGAGGGACATCTCATCCAAATAACTCATTCTATGTACATTTTAAATTAATAGTAGAAAATTCAGAGATTTTTCAGGATTATCTATTTAACTAATAGTAAAACTAATAAGTTCAACTTTATTTCTAGTAAACTAATTATGTGCTTTCATGTCAGACTACACCTGCCA
This sequence comes from Grammomys surdaster, assembly GCF_004785775.1. Classification (NCBI taxonomy): domain Eukaryota; kingdom Metazoa; phylum Chordata; class Mammalia; order Rodentia; family Muridae; genus Grammomys; species Grammomys surdaster. The sequence goes on from NW_021620632.1 coordinate 2,232,132, forward strand.
AAAAATTATGTCCCTAAGAAGGGATCTTTTGCTAGCAAATCTGAACAGCTTTTGTTCAATTTGAAGAGTAAAAGTTTAACACTAACCAGTGACAGAGTGCTAGGGATTTATTAGTGTTGTCTTTTTTCTAAATTTTCTCATACTGAAGAACTGTCACTGTTTGACAACTGAGAAAATGTTTTTTCCTTCATAGTAGATTTTGGTAACATGCAGCCCATTATAAAATCATCTTGATAGTTCTGCAAATTATGCATGAAATAAAGAGCTATTCAATGTCTTGTTCATAAATCACTACTATAGAGGAACTGTATCTGCATACTATTTAACCATGATATGTGTGTCTAGATAAAGTCACTTTAATTTTGATGGAAGAGTGATTGATTTCTTTGCCCACCCTCATGTAGTTCATGTGCACCACATTTTTATGCTCTCTATATACATTAGTAAAAATCTAAACCCACACAAATGTATTAAATACTTATGTCACAACAGAAAAAGCATGAAGAAAAATGACAATCTTGCCATTTTCATTATTTTTATATAGAAAACTCTCTATGTAGTACAGAAATATCGTGACTATGTTCTAAATGCAATCAAACACTGTAAACACAAAAATAAAGAGGATGTAATCATCGCTTCTAATTCAGGAGCTGAGCTTTGTACTGAATACTGTGGGAACACAGAACACAAAACGATACTTGACATCATCCTTGATGAAGGTGCACAGCAATATTTGTGGAACAAATTAAGAAACAAGATTATTTATATTTCTGAAATATTTAGATAATTTCAGTATACCATTAAAAGTAGTCCCTATCACTTATATAACCATATTTCTGTATAAGAGCTAGACTTTTGGTTGTGTTTTTTTTTTCTTCTACCTTTCTCCAGTCCATTTCTTCCCCTCTTTCAAACTTCTAACTCTAGATAGGAGGGAACAAATGACAAAGGGAAAGGGGACTATGTTATCATTAGACTGATTCTTTCTGATTAGAAACATTGGATTCCTTGGGGAAAGTTGGACTTTCACCATCAGGATATCTAATTTCTTCTTATTGTCTCTCTTAGCATGACTGCATAGCAAACTGTGACCAACAGTAACCAACAGCAACCAACTACCAAACAACTCACCCTCCTTCTCATGGCCCTAATATTTTTAAGCCTTGTGCAATGTCCCCATGATTCCAATGTCACAGAGTTGCAGAAACTATCTGCCACTGTCAAAATAAGGGCTTTCATAGGTCAAGAGGCAAATTATAGTCAACTTCTATGGACAGTTTGAAGTAAACTCATATTGTTCACTTGGGATTAAGATGAAAGCACATTCCCATCTCTGTTTTTTCAAAAAACAAAAATTCACACTACACTGTACTACCTATCCATCAATGAATTAAAAATAAAATGCTAACATAAATAGATTATTCCTTCCCTTAAATACTAGGGGCATGCAGTTTAATACTACCTTACTCATCACTCTTTCATCTATCTATAGGACATTTTCAGCAGCATCATTTATACATAGCTATTGTTAAGAAGAATTTGACTCCAATTTCAATTGGCGTTTATTAAATGAATTTCCATTAGAATAAATTATGTATAATTCTATAAAATTGAAATATAGTCTCTGATTATTTTATTAGTTACTGAGTTTTTTAACATTTGTCTTTAACCAAAAAGTAAACCCAATCCATTTCATGATCACCTCTGATTCTTCTTCCATAGGACAAAAGATCAATGGCTAGTACCCATGTAAGGCATTTCACAACATACTAGTTTCAGGGAATCGAATACCCTCTTCTGTCATCCATGGGCACCAGCACACGTGAGATACACCCATACAGATATACACATAAATATGAATAAGAGGAGAGTTTTAAAACTCTGTCCTGCATATCATTTTTTTGTAGAATAAAAATTTAATATATCAGAAGTACAAATGGGAGATTCATGAAATCTACACTTGTCATGTAGTGGGTATTAGACTTCAAGTATAATAAATGAATATAAGCATATATATTATAAGCATATATATAATATATGTATATACATAATATATATACACACATATATACACACATAGATACACACTATGTGTATATATATATATGTATATACATGTATACATATATATGCATATATATTTTTTAAAATAAATAAACAGAACCAAGACTGACACAGTATAAAATTCTGCCAGTGGGGGATCTTCTTCAGTGGAGAGCAGTAGCTGGACTCTATGCTATCTATTCATGCAATGCTATATTTGGTAAACATCTTCTAAAATTGATGGAATAATGTTAAGAGACCTGTGCGATGTTAGAAACATCATGCATTTTAAATGCCTCCTTTCAGTGTAACCCTAAATGTAGTATTTACCAATTTCATATGTATGTCTCCACCACATTAACTCTGATTAATGTTGCTTTGTGACTACATTAGGTCCCAGAATAATATAACAATGGAACAAGAAGGTAACTGTCTAATTTTAACAAATTTTAGTTGGGTTTTTAGAGATTGTCATTCAATGAAGCCTATCAAGCAGTTGCAGTGATCTGAGAATGGCAATTAGCTCTTAAATTTTATTAGAAATGTCCTGATGTTCTTTCCCAGAAATAAGACAATGATAGCTTGATTGATCACCATTTTTTCAATAAGCAACCCATAAATCAATGAAGTGAGACACAGCTGTAGCAATTTAATATTTAGCCAGTCACTGTGAGCTCACTGTGTTCTAGAAACTACATTGATATTTGCACATTCTCCAATGACTACAATATTGTTATCCTTTCAAAAGACTGTCTAATGGAGATAAGAAGATACATAACTTAAAATTGCAAAGAGTAATGAAATGTGAGTATCATTCTTTGGGTTTAATGAATGAGGAAGCTTGTCTAATTCCTGGATCAAGAACAAGAACTGTAATACAGAGAGAAGGATGTGGGATGGGTAGAAGAAAATGTTTACTTTCAGTGAGTTTACAGAGGACACAATGAAGCTTATATCCCAGAACAAACTAGAGTTCTCTTTGTTCAGATTTATTACTTTTAATGTTGATGAGGCTGCAGGCCCAAGAAGCTGTGGACCTCTGCCAAAATATTATCAGCAGAAGATGTGTATTGCTATCTCGTAGTGTTCACAGATAAATGAATTCTACAAAATACATACTTTAATCAACTTTACAATAGTAAAATACATTATAAAAGTGACATTGCCTCAATTATTGCTTACAATGTTTAAAATTCTTTCTTTTTTATTAACTATTCTAAACCCTGCTTTTATTGTTGTTTGAGTTCTCCCCTATTCTGCACGACAGGGAATCACTTGATAAATGAAAAGGCTTTTTACCTTTAATAACAGTTAACATTGAACAAAATACGTGATGTAATCTACTCAGAATGGTGAGAAAGAACATGTTATGTGGGTGCATTTGTATTCTTAATACAAAGAGAATAGTTTATCTGGTCAGAATTGTAAATGGACACATGTAAAGATTTATTTACACAGTTTGAGATACCTAGCAAAGTCAAGTGTTCATGGTGACTCTACTCAGAACAGGAAATTTGAATTTCTATGGCAGGAGAAGAAACCACTGTCCACAGGTAGAATTTATTCCTCTTCATTGCATCGTCTAACTGTTCTCGATAGCATCTAATAACAGGATGCAGGAGTCTATTTTATTTCAATCAAGTTTCTTTTCAATCAATTTAACTGGTTGTAGATATGAATTACATCAAGTAAACAGCATCATGATAACTTCAACATTTTAAAAGTAAAGATGAGTACTACATGTTCATCAGGTTGGCATACAAAATGGCTATCACATGTTACAGAAGATATGCTAATGCAAACTTTCCTGGTATTGTGTTTTACTAGCTGGCATTCTTCAACCAATGGATTAGTTAAAGTTGACATATTTAAGACGTAGGGAATAAGTGTAGGAAGAATTTTGATCTTTGAAGACATGGTTTAGTCACTGACTTGACTAATTCTCATCGACTTTAGGAATGTGTTGTGTGTTTCTGTGCCAAGAGGTGTACTGTGCGAATGCTTGAGCAGAGGCATGATACGAACCTCAACAGTTGCTCTTGAGAAACTGTAAAAGCAAATAGTACTTGAATGAGGGTCTTTTAATGCCTGAAATCCACCAAGTAGGCTAAAATAGACTGTTAAATGAACCACTGTGATATGCTTGTCTCTGTCTACCCAGTGTGGAGATGAAAAACCTTCACATCCATCTACAGAATTTCAATATTTAATGTACATTCTGAGTGACTAAACTCACTATCTATCTCAAACTTACAAGTCCTTTTCTATTACCCCAGATATTTCAAAAACTATATATATATATATATATATATATATATATATATATATATATATATAAAAGACCTGGGTGCTATTAAAATTTGGTGCATCATAAAACCAACAGACCCATTTTAGGTCATCCAGCATGAGAAACTTTTTAGTATTACAATTACTGTTATTTTGCATTAATTTTTCCCATGAAGATTATCTATAACTATACCAAAAAAGAGAAGGTCTATGTATCACTTAAAATTTTGAGTCAACAGTAGTCTGTTCTTAATTGGCCTAATCTTCAGACACCAGAATTCCTCACTGCAAATTATTTCATTAGTGGACAATGATTTGAGGTGTTCAGATAAACACAACATTCTGCCTTTTGGTATATTTTAATTATGTAAGTCAAAACTCCTCTTAATTGCATGTCAACAAATCTTAAATTTAAAGTAAAAGTTAGGATTCACATATTAAAGGAAAAGATGTAGCATCTGTCTTTCTATTCTGAATTACTCAAGACTATTTTTTCCATTTTCATTCATTTATCTGCAATTTTTGTTGCTTTCTATTCCTTTATAGCTATACAAATTTCTATTATGTATATGTACTATATTTCCATTGCTCATTCATTACAACAACTTATTTTTTTTAGAATATTGCTCAATATTGAAAAATATTTAGGCCTTCCTTTCAGTCTGGGCCTAAGCACTGAGCAGATTCAGGGAAGCAGCTCTGGACCCAATCTCACAAAACCCAGAGGAAGTGGGCCTCCCAGGAGCTCTAACCTGGGTAGTATCTTAGGTAAGCAACACCCACATCAAACAGGGAATCACTGGGACACACTAGGACTCAGGAATTCAATCTTGGCCCAGAGCACTGGTTACTTCTGGTTTGGGCCCAAGCACTGAGTAGATTCTGGGCAGCAGCTCTGCACCCAATCTCACAGAACCCAGAGGAAGTGGGCCTCCCAGGAGCTCTAACCTAGGCAGCATCTTAGGTAAGGAGACAGTAACACCCGCTTCAAACAGGGAGTAACTGGGACCCAGGAATTTTCTCCTTCCCAGAGCACTCTTTCCTTCTGGTCTGGTCCAGAGCACTGAGCAGACCTTGGACTCCAGTTCTAGCCCCACTAGTAATATCCACCCCACAAAGTTCTGAAACAACCAACATAATAGGAAACACAAGCTTCAGTAAGAGACAAGGCAGATAGCACTAAGGAGATCCAGATGGCAAAAGGCAATCACAAGAACAGAAGCATCAGCAACCCAGAGTAGTTGGCATCATTAGAATCAAGTTCTCCCACACTAGAAAGTCCTGAATTCCCCATATCACCAGGAAAGCAAGATTCAGGTTTGAAAGCACTTCTAATGATGATGATAGAAGATTTTGAGAAGGACATAAACAACACTCTCAAAGAATTTGAGGAGAACACAGGTAAACAGGTAGAAGCCCTTAAAGAGGAAATGCAAAAATCCCTTAAAGAATTACAAGAGAACACAAACAAACAGGTAAAGGAATTGAACAAAACCATCCTGAACATAAAAATGGAAGTAGAAACAATAAAGAAATCACAAAGGGAGACTACCCTGGAGATAGAAAACCTAGGAAAAAAATCTGGAGTCATAGATACAATCATCTCCAACAGAATAAAAGAGATAGAAGAAAGAATCTCAGGTGCAGAAGATACCATAGAAAGCATTGACACAACTGTCAAAGAAAATGCAAAGTGCAAAAAGTTTTTAACACAAAACGTCCAGGAAATCCAGGACACAATGAGAAGACCAAACCTAAGGATAATAGGTATAGAAGAGAGTGAAGATTCCCAACTTAAAGGGCCAATAAATATCTTCAACAAAATTATAGAAGAAAACTTCCCTAACCTAAGGAATGAGATACCCATAATCATACAAGAAGCCTATAGAACGCCAAATATACATTAAAAAAGAAATACCACCTGCCACATAATAATCAAGACACAAAATGAACAAAACAAAGAAAGAATCTTAAAAGCAGTAAGGGAAAAAGGCCAAGTAACATATAAAGGCAAACTTATCAGAATTACACCTGACTTCTCACCAGATACTATAAAAGCCAGAAGATCCTGGACAAATGTCATACAAACCCTAAGAGAACATAAATGCCCGCCCAGGCTACTATACCCAGCAGAACTCTCAATTACCATAGACAGAGAAACCAAGATATTCCACAACTAAACCGAATTTACACAATGTCTTTCCACAAATCCAGCACTACAAAAGATAACAGCAGGAAAGCTCCAATACAAGGAGGGCAATCATATCCTAAAAAGATCAAGAAAATAATCCTCTTCCATCAAACCCAAAAGAAGATAACCATACAAACGACGTCTCCACTCTTAGCACAAATGACAGGAAGCAACAACACCCTCTCCTTAATATCTCTTAACATCAATGGACTCAATTCCCCAATAAAAAGGCATAGGCTAACGGACTGGTTATGCAAACAGGACCCAGCTTTTTGCTGCTTACAGGAAACCCACCTCAGAAACAAAGACAGATACTACCTTAGAGTAAAAGGTTGGAAAACAATTTTTCAAGCAAATGGCCTTAAGAAACAAGCTGGAGTAGCCATTCTAATATCGAATAAAATCGACTTTCAACTTAAAGCTATTAAAAAGGATAAGGAAGGACATTTCATACTTGTCAAAGGAAAAGTCAACCAACATGAACTCTCAATTCTGAGTATCTATGCGCCAAATACAAGAGCACCCATTTTCATAAAAGAAACCATACTGAAGCTCAAAGCACACATTACACACAATAATAATGGCAGACTTCAACACCCCACTCTCAGCAATGGATAGATCATGGAAACAGAAACTAAATAGAGATACAGTGAAACTAACAGAAGTTATGAAACAAATGGACTTAACAGATATCTATAGAACATTTCACCCTAAAGCAAAAGAATATACCTTTTTCTCAGTACCTCATGGTACCTTCTCCAAAATAGATCATATAATTGGGCACAAGACAGGCCTCAACAGATACAAAAAAATTGAAATAATCCCCTGCATCCTATCAGATCACCATGGTCTAAGGCTGGTCTTAAAAAATGACAAAGACAACAAAAAGTCCACATTCACGTGGAAACTGAACAACACCCTAGTCATTGATAATCTGGTCAGGGAAGAAATAAAGAAAGAAATTAAAAACTTTTTAGAATTTAATGAAAATGATGACACATCATACCAAAACCTATGGGATACAATGAAAGCAGTGCTAAGAGGAAAATTCATAGCTCTAAGTGTCTACAAAAAGAAACTGGAGGGAGTATGCACTAGCACCTTGACAATGCACTGAAAGACCTAGAACAAAAAGAAGCTAATAAACCCAAGAGGAGTAGACAGCAGGAAATAATCAAACTCAGAGCTGAAATCAACCAAATAGAAACAAAAAGAACTAAACAAAGAATCAATAAAATCAGGACCTAGTTATTTGAGAAAATCAACAAGATAGATAAACCCTTAGCTAGACTAATCAGAGGGCAGAGAGACAGTATCCAAATTAATAAAATCAGAACTGAAAAGGGTGACATAACAACAGAAACCGAGGAAATTAAAAAAATCATCAGATCCTACTACAAAAGCCTATACTCAACAAAACTGGAAAATCTGGATGAAATGAACAATTTTCTAAACACATACCAGTTACCAATGTTAATCAGGATAAGATAAACCATCTAAACAGCCTCATAATCCCAAAAGAAATAGAAGCAGTCATTAAAAGTCTCTCCACAAAGAAAAGCCCAGGACCAGACGGTTTTAGTGCAGAATTCTATCAGACCTTCAAGGAAGACCTATGACCAAATCTCTTCAAAGTATTCCACAAAATTGAAACGAAGGAATACTACCTAGTTTGTTCTATGAAGCCACAATTATGCTCATACCTAAACCACACAAAGACCCAACAAAAAAAGAAAACTTCAGACCAATCTCCCTTATGAATATCGACACAAAAAATACTCAATAAAATTCTAGCAAACCGAATCCAAGAACATATCAAAACAATTATCCATCATGATCAAGGAGGCTTTATCCCAGGAATGCAGGCTTGGTTCAATATATGGAAATCCATCAATGTAATCCACTATAAAAACAAACTCAAACAAATAAACCACATGATCATCTCACTAGATGCTGAGAAAGCATTTGACAAAATTCAACATCCTTTCATGATAAAAGTCTTGGAAAGATCAGGAACTCAAGGTCCATACCTAAACAGTAAAAGCAATATACAGCAAACCAGTAGCCAACATCAAGCTAAATGGAGAGAAATTTGAAGCAATCCCACTAAAATCAGGGACTAGGCAAGGCTGCCCACTCTCCCCCTACTTATTCAAGTACTGGAAGACCTAGCCAGAGCAATTAGGCAACACAAGGAGGTCAAAGGGATACAAATTGGAAAGGAAGAAGTCAAAATCTCACTATTTGCAGATGATATGACAGTATACTTAAGTGACCCCAAAACTTCCACCAGAGAACTCCTACACCTGATAAACAACTTTAGCAAAGTGGCTGAATATAAAATTAACTAAAGAAAATGAGTAGCCTTCCTCTACTCAAAAGATAAACTGACTGAGAAAGAAATTATGGAAATGACATCCTTCACAATAGCCACAGATAATATAAAATACCTTGGTGTGAACCTAACCAAGCAAGTAAAAGACCTGTATGACAAGAACTTCAAGCCCCTGAAGATAGAAATCGAAGCAGATCTCAGAAGATGGAAAGATCTCCCATGCTCATGGATTGGAAGGATTAATATAGTAAAAATGGCTCTTTTGTCAAAAGCCATCTACAGATTTAATGCAATCTCCATCAAAATTCCCACTCAATTCTTCACAGAGCTAGAAAGAGCAATCTTAAAATTCATTTGGAATAACAAAAAACCCAGGATAACGAAAACTACTCTCAGCAATAAAAGAACTTCTGGGGGAATCACCATCCCTGACTTCAAGCTGTACTACAAAGCAATAGTGATAAAAACTGCATGGTATTGGAACAGAGACAGGCAGGAGGATCAATGGAATAGAATAGAACACCCATAAATGAACCCCCATACCTATGATCACTTGATCTTTGACAAAGGAGCTAAAACCATCCAGTGGAAAAAAGACAGCATTTTCAACAAATGGTGCTGGTCCAACTGGAGGTCAGCATGTAGAAGAATGCAAGTTGATCCATACTTATTTCATTGTACAAAGTTCAATTCCAAGTGGATTAAGGACCTTCACATAAAACCAGCTACACTGAAACTAATAGAAGAGAAATTGCGGGAAAGCCTGGAACACATGGGCACAGGAGAAAAGATCCTGAACAGAACACCAATGGCCTGTGCTCTAAGACCAAGAATTGACAAATGGGACCTCATAAAACTGCAAAACTTCTGTAAAGCAAAGGACAAAGACAATAGGACAAAGCGGCAACCAACAGATTGGGAAAAGATATTCACCAACCCTACATCTGATAAAGGGCTAATATCCAAGGAATACAAAGAACTGAAGAAATTAGACTCTAGACAATCAAAGAACCCTATCAAAAAATGGAGCACAGAGCTGAACAAAGAATTCTCAACTGAGGAATCTCAAATGGTTGAGAAGCACCTAAAGAAGTGTTCAGCATCCCTAGTCATCAGGGAAAGAAAACAGCACTGAGATTCCACCTCACACCAGTCTGAATGGCTAAGATCAAAAACACAGGTGACAGCATATGTTGGCGAGGACATGGAGAAAGAGGAACATTCCTCCACTGTTGGTGGGATTGTAAACTGGTACAACCACTATGGAAAGCAGTCTGGTGGCATCTCAGAAAATTGAACATAGTGTTACCTGAGGACCTAGCTATACCACTCCTGGGCATATACCCAAAAATGTGTTTCAACATACAATAGGGACACATGCTTCACTATGTTCATAGCAGCCTTATTTATAATAGCCAGAAGTTGGAAAGAACCCAGATGCCTTTCAACAGAAGAATGGATGTAGAATATGTGGTACATTTATACAATGGAGTACTACACAGCTATTACAAACAATGAGTTCATGAAATTCTTAGGCAAATGGATGAAGCTGGAAAATATCATCTTGAGTGAGGTAATCCAATCTCAAAAGAACATACATGGTATGCACTCACTGATAAGTGGATATTAGCCCAAAAGCTCACAATACCTAAGACACAATGTATTGACCACATGAAACTCGAGAAGAAGAAGGAAGACCAAAGTGTGGATGCTTTGGTCCTTTCTAGAAGGAGTTTCAAAAGTTTCAACTGGAGCTCCTAAAGTCTAAACCGCCAGCCAGAGGGCACAAAGGGAGAGACTCATGTCTCCATCTGTATAGGTAATTGAGGGTGACCTTGTCAGACATCAGTGGAAGTGGAGGGCCATGGTCCCCGAAACTTTGGATCCCCTAGTGTTGGGGAATTCAAGAACAGGGAGATGGGACTGGGATGATGTTTGGAGCACACCCTCATAAAAATAGGAGGAATGGGTATGGGATAAGGGGCTTTGGGGGAAAATGGAAGAGGAGATAACATTGAAAGATAAATATGTAAAATATCAAATAAAAAACAGAAAAAGGGTCTGAGAGAGAGAGAGAGAGAGAGAGAGAGAGAGAGAGAGAGAGAGAGAGAGAGAGAGAGAGTGTTTACTTATTTCAAACTATTTTCAAAAGTTTCTAGGAGATGCTAATTGGCTAAGATCTTATTTTAAGCTCTCCACAAAAGAATTTAAGTCTCTATTTAATATTCTCAAGAGAGATGTAAATCCTAATTTTCCTCAAAATTAATTGACAAAAGAGTAGTAATCTCACAAAAAGTAGTAGAAGCTATTACTAATTGATATATTATATAGTCTGATTAGTTGTTGGCAGTGCTATAACCGTCCTTTGATAAAAGATTATTAATATAGATTTATATTCCTTTAAATAGGGTCTTCATGATTATCTAAGTGTGGAGGGAGTGACTGTTGGTGCTTCTCCCTTGATTTTACAAGAACTCTGAAAAATTGGCTTTAAAAACAAAAGAGGAGGAACGATAACCCCCAGGAGTCCCCCTGAAATATTCTCCATTATGCCTTGCTCACTTTTAACTGTCTAAAACTGAAAGCTCATAGCAAATCTGCTGCTGACTGCCTCTGGCACCACTGAGACCAACCAAAACTATGCCACAGATATGGGGAAGGACCTTCTTACCCTTAAAGGGAATGGCCCAGACCCAGTTCCCTTACAGAGCTGAGGATTGATATGCCTATTTGATACCACAGAAGGCACAGCTAACTGGCTACCAAAAAGATTAATGAAAAAAAATAGATACCCCCACAAAGCCAGGCCCAACCATAAATAAGAAGAATAACAATTTACATCCAGGGAAGAGAAATCTCCCTGAGATTTCCCTTCTTTTTCCTTTCCAGGTAAAAACGAATCACCTTTGAATCCAGATTCTGGCCTCCGAACTTATACTCCTCAAACCTTTGAAGGGCTACTGACAAAAACATCAAACAGCTAGAGATTGACATCACTAATCTGAAGAAATCTCTCGTTTTGCTGTCTGAAGAGACCTACAAAAATCGCGAAGATTCTTTTTGGACTTGATTTACTCTATTACAATAGAAAAGGCTGTGTACAGCTCTTGACTGTGTACAGCCCTCAAAGAAGAATGTTGCCTTTACATAGACAAGACAGGGAGGGATAAAGAGAGCATGAAATAGTTCAGTGAAGGCCCTGAGGAAAATCAGAGAGAGAAAGAGACAGATGAATGCTGGTACAAGAATTGGTTTTCAGCCTCTCCAAGGTTGTCAACCCTACTTCCTCCCATCTTGGAACCCTTATTTTGGTTCCTTTTGCTTATTTCTGATGGTCCCTGGGCTTCAAATAGGCTGACTAACTCTGTGAAACAACAGATAAATAATTTGCTAGCAAAACCTATTCAGTAACATTATCATAAGTTAGCTATGGAGGACCACTTGACTCAAGATGAGGTTGTACTTTTATTCAGGATGAGCCCAAAATTCATCTCTACCCAACCTAAAAGAGGGTACTTCCACATCTAGACCAAGCAGAGAGAGGCCACCCAGAACCCCCACTGACTGGCAATCTGAATTCTTGCTTAGGCTGCGAGGCTAAGCACTGCAAGGGAATATAAATAAAAATTAAAATTATCTCTCTGGGTTCCCTGAGGTACAAGTCTGACTGCATAGGCATTGATGTCAAAGTATCCCCTCTCCAGGGAAAAGACATCAGGATTGGTATGGTCCTCATGCCTCACTGAACAATGACAGGGGGACCGGAGCCATTACAAGGTCCCCTTCAATTACTGGAGGTCAGGCCTCTATCCCTGCCTTTGCAAGATTAGATTAGCCACAGCCCTTCTATACTTAGAGAAGGGAGGCATTGTCAGGGGCAGCCTTGTTTACACACTGAAGGCCTAAAATCACCCATAGGCCTAAAATCAGCAATAGACCTGTCATACATGTATACTAACACCAAATCTTGGGTCTCCCTAAAAAAACAAAACAAAACAAAAAAACATTGAAACAGATGACTATAAGCTATTTTAAACAGGCAGCTTTTGTAGAAATTTACCAGCCCGAGTAGTCATAGACTTTGTAAATACGTAGCCTTGGCAGACAATACCAACTTAGATAAGGACAAGTGAGTGATAGGCAGAGTCATAGTGAACTGTCCCCTGAACCTTCACCCAGCTGATACCCGGTTCTGAAAGATATCTGTATTCCCCCTGAACACCCATACTCCAGTGTCATGCCATTCCCCACATCCTGTTTTTCTGTGTTTATAACCCCTGTGTGAATGTACTACAACTTGAGAAAAAATAAATAAATGATGTAAGAAATAAATAAATAAATAAATAAATAAATAAATAAAAGAGAAGAAAACATTGACACAACTGTCAAAGAAAATGCAAAATCCAAAATCCAAAAAGCTCCTAACCCAAACCATCCAGGAAATCCAGGACACAATGAGAAGATCAAACCTATGGATAATAGGTAGGGATGAGAGTGAACATTCCCAACTTAAAGGGCCAATAAATATCTTCAACAAAGTTATAGAAGAAAACTTCCCTAATCTAAAGAATGCGATGCCCATAAACATACAAGAAGCATACAGAAAGCCAAATAGACTAGACCAGAAAAGAAATGCCTCTTGTCACATAATAATCAAAATACCAAATGCACAAAACAAAGAAAGAGTATAAAATGCAGTAAGAGAAAAAGACCAAGTAACATATAAAGGCAAACCTATCAGAATTACACCAGACTTCTCACCAGATACTATAAAAGTGAGAAGATCCTGGACAGATGTCATACAGAACCTAAGCGAACAGAAATGCCAGCCCAGGCTACTCTACGAAGCAAAACTTTCAATTACCATAGATGGAGGAACCAAGATATTCCATGACAAAAGCAAATTTACACAATATCTTTCCACAAACCCAGCATTTCAATGAGTAATAGTAGGAAAGCTCTAATACAAGGAGGGAAATTATACCTTAGAAAGATCATGAATGTAATCCTCTTCCAACAAACCCAAAAGAAGATAGACACACAAAGATAATTCCACCTCTAATAACAAAAATAACAGGAAGCAACAATCACTGTTCCTTAATATCTCTTAACATCAATGGACTCAGTTCCCCAATAAAAGTCATAGGCTAATGGATTGGTATGTAAACTGGACCCAGAATTTTCCTGCATACAGGAAACCCACCTCAGTGACAAAGACAGACACTACCTTAGAGTAAGAGGCTGGAAAACAATTTTTCAAGCAAATGGTCCTAAGAATTAAGCTGGAGTAGCCATTCTAAAACCTCCAGCCCAAGAACAGAAAGGGAGGGACTCATGGCTCCACCTGTATAGGTAGCTGAGTGTGGCCTTGTCAGGCATCAGTGGAAATGGAGGGCCTTGGTGCCTGATAGTTTGGATTCCCTAGTGTTGGGGAATTTGAGAGCAGGGAGGCAGGAATGAGAGGATGGTGGGAGCACACCCTCATAGAAACTCCCAGAATTATATGGATTAAATAAGATAGAGGCAGGCCACCAGAAGACTAGATTCCAGAATTCAAACAAAAAAATATCTTGATACTAAAATTTGTTTTGAGAATTGTATATTCCAGAATATCGAGCCTTGGTGTATCTACTCATCAAACAAGCTGAGCAGACCTGCTCAAACCTCTGATGTCCTGGAATCTCAGCTGAATGCAGTGAAGACACAGACGTCAGAGGCTTATCAATTTATTCTTCCCCCCACCCCTCTTCTAATATCTCAACATCCGTAATTAGCTTAAAGAAGTTAATGAAGAGTCGGTGCCCCTAATCCCTGGGCTTGGGGACTGAAGTGGTTAATATTCGGCTGTCTTTCTAGGGAAAAGTAGTGGTTTTGTTGCAACAGGGAGGAATAGCTAAAATTTATTGCAGAGTCATACCTGTTGGTAGAAATCTGTATAATTGTTATTAAGCTGAAGTCATAATTTCTTAAATGGTACAAAATTTACTTTGATTTCAAATTTAAGGTTTTCATTGGTATGAGTTTCTTACTGTTATAAAAGTGAGATTAATATTGTTACTCTCATAGGTATTGTGCCTACATAACACATTTAGGAATACAAGGCTTAGACCCAGTCCTTCTTTAACTTTTTTAACTGATTTTAGATGGTTAGCCTGTGAGTTCAGGGCCTATAGCAAATTCACTGCTCTGAGTTTATTGTTAAGGTGTTTTCTAAATTTTATTTAGAAATATCAGAAAGGAGATAACAGACAACAGTCCAGATTGCCTTATATGGATAGTTGGTTTTCAAAACTTCAGAAGTCCACAGAATTGATGTTACAAACATTTCTGTATTTATGTTCATTTTGATTAGAGACCTGTCTGCTCCTGACAGCTTCCTGTCATGGATTCTTAGAAGAAATTGGGCATCTTTGGAGTTACTCCAGTTGTGGTGAGACAGCCACTAGGCAAGACTTGACTCTTTTCATCTACAGACAAATTACTGTCCAGAAAAGGACACACTTGCAGAATAGTCAACTGGTTATATCTGCTAAGCCAGAATAATCAACCTTTAATAATTTTGCATCACTAGGCCTGTCAGATGATCCTGGACCAGAAGGCTGAAGATTGGATGCTCCAATGTTTTGTAGTATAGGGATTGTCCAGGTGTTTAGTGGTCTCTATAAATTGGTTAAGTTTTAGAAGCTATGTTTTGTGCTTTCCATAATTTCAGTTAATTCTGTCATTCTGGATTTATGATGAGGTTGAAGACTTATAGTCTCATAGCCAATCCTGGCTATTTATTTAGAGAGAAAAGACTTGAGAGGATGGTTTTCAGCTGACATTCATTCTAAAGGGAAGAAAAAAGCCAGGTTCAGAACTAAGTCTTTTAGTTAGGAGAGATGACAGAGGTTCTGGTTAGTCAACAAAATGATGGACTGGGTATTAGGTCTATCTTGTAACTTACTGATACAAATTGGTATAGTTATGCTCCAATTGTATTTTGAGAGAAAGGTTTTTGTTTTATTTTAACAGGAAGGATGATATGTAGGAGGAGCTAAGGTGGGAGGAGTAAGGAGAGGAAGAGGAGGAGTAAGGAAAGGAATAGAAATAGAGGAGGAGCTAGGAGATGAGAAAGAGAAAGAGAGAGAAGAGAGAGAGAGAGAGAGAGAGAGAGAGAGAGAGAGAGAGAGAGAGAGAGAGAGAGAGAGAGAAGGAACATGGAGGTGGATGTTCGAGTGTCTCTGCCAGTCAAAGGTAGTTGGGTATTGGATTACACTTCTGATTGTATGGGCATCTTGTTGTTGAGCATTATCAAACTTTTAAAGCCTTTGATTAACATCTTTTTAAAAAGTTACTAATAAAAAAAGAAAAAAGAAAAATATTTAGGCTGCCTTATCTTCCAGGTATTTGTGTTTTTGATTTTTGGTTTTTTTAATTGTGTGTGTGTGTGTGGGGGGGGAATATTTGATCATTTTATTTGTTGTTGTATGTTTTATGATTTCCTTAATTGTTTCTCTCTCTTTCTTTCTTCTTTCTTTCTTTCTTTCTTTCTTTCTTTCTTTCTTTCTTTCTTTCTTTCTTTCTTCTTTCTTTATTCTGTTTATTTTTCTCATATAATACATCACAGTCACAGTTTCCTCTTTCTTCACTGCTCCTAGATTCCCCCCGACACCTCCTCTCCTCTTCATCATATCTACTCCTCCTCAATTTCTCTTCAGACTAGAGCGGGCCTCCCAGGATATCAACCATTGACAAGTCAGAATAATAAGTGAAAATAAGTCTAGGCAGAAACAATAAGATTAGGAATGGACAAGGCAACCTATTACGAGGAATAGGGTCCCAGGAGCAAGCAAACAAGTGAGAGATAACCCTCGTTCCCACATGTGGACTCCTAGTACACAGTAACTACAGAACCATAACAAAGATTATTAGGTGTAGATGACCCAAGTCAGACCCATATAGGCTCCATAATAGTTGCTTCAATATCTGTGAGACCATAGGAGCTCTGCCTAGTTGATTCTCTGGGCCATATTCTTGTGGAATCCTTGAATTTCTGTAGCTCCTACAGTTCTTTCTCTTCCTCTTCTCTGGGGTGCCTCAAGCTCCATTTAAATGTTTTAAACAGAGCTAGATTAGGCATTGATTGGCCATCCCACAAGTTCTGCACCATCACTACCCCAGTGCTTCTTTCATGTAGGACAAATTGTAGGTCAAAGGTTTTGTGACTGAGTTGTTGTCCCATTCAAACCTCTGGAAGCTTTACCTAGTAATAAAAGATGGCCATTGCAGGTTTCATATCCTTTGTTGTTTTCTAAGCACTTTTACTAGAGCAGAAATGAACATGGATGAGTAGACATCTATGTAGTAGGTTACAGAGTCCCACAAACTAAGTTGGATGTGCTAAGTTTCTAAATCCTTGCCAGCATTTGTTGTCATTTTTTTCTTACTCTTATTCATTTTGAAAGGGGTAAAATTAAATTTAAAAATATTTGAATTTTTGTTCACTAATTGCTAAGAGTGTTGAATCTGTACTGAACCGAATCTATGTATTTCTTTTGATAGGGTGGCTATTTTCACAATATTAATTCTAAAAAAAAATTATTAGCATGGGAGATCTTTTTCCATTTTTATTCTTCTTCTTCTTTCAGAGAATTAAAGGTTTCATGTAGAAGTCTTTTATGGTTGTTTAATGTTTTAGTTTAAGGCTATTGTGAATGAGTGTGTTTTGCTATTTTTTTATCCCAAGGTTGTTATTGATGTTTAGAAGAGCTACTGATCTTCATATATTTATTTTAGATTCTTCCACTTAGCTGAAAATGCATGTCAATCGTAGGAGATTTCTGGCAAAACTTTGGAATTTTATATAGACTTTATTTTTTAACATTGCATCTGCTATGACTAAACAAGTGTGATCATATTTCTTGCCTGCTTTTCTATTTCTATTCATTCTAACAATAAAGGGAAAACAATGGAACCAAGAAATGACTTGACTTCAGTGTGGTGAACCAATAGACATGTTGATCTGTTAATAGAAATGTGATTAATTTTGGAAGCTTCATCACCAAAAACAGCATCTGCAGCATCTGTGAAGTCCAAAGAAAACTGCACCTAATTGTTTTATATGCATTCAGTCTCCATTTCACCAATATCTTTTCACAATATATGCTCTATAAGAGAAAGGACTTAGGCATTGTTAGATTCTCTTGTAATATTCATGGGTTCTTTGATCCTCCCCCTTTCTTGTATAAATCATGGAATTGGCATTGGCTAAGACTAAATTATAGAATAAGATCACTGTTCATACTGCTCAGATATCAAAGTCCATAAAATAAATACTATATATGCCTCCTCATGGGAACTGTTATGACGAATAACAAAATACCAGCTACATCCATTCATTTCTAGAGAGTGATACATCCAGATCTGTAAGTAATTACCATGTATAATATTTCAGGCAACAAAAACATGGTACAACAGAGTGTGTGTCTATGGTAGCTACACAATTCCAAAGAGTGCTACATAGTTAGTATGTTATGGCTTTTTACTCCCATGAAATTGTGATTTTTGAATACATTAGTGTTATAGAATAACTTCATTTTTACTTTGGTATCTCCCAGTAGGTGTACAAGTCTATCCTTGAAGTTACAAACCTGTTTCTGTCTGTTGGGTGATGGGATTAAATGTCTGTGCATTTCCATGTTTAACTAAGTTCTGTTTAATCACAATGAGTATTATAGTAATGTCTGTTTGTCTATTAAGAATGTTAGTATTTGAAATACACTAATTTTCTAGTTTTCTTGCATAAATTTGGAGTAAAATTCACCAGAAAAATCACTAACGTTTTTTCTCCCCTGTTGGATTCATTTTCTATGTCGTATGTACATCGAAAGCATGGATAAGTTGACATCTTTCTGAACATCTTATCTGTATTTCAACCACGAGTTAGCGATTTTAAGAGAAAAATAAGAGCTAATAGTGCTAATGCAATTGTTTATTTACCTTTATCAATGAAGCTGCTGCCTGGAGCTATCTCTTCTGCAATTAAGTATGAAAGATGTTGTCAGGGAAACTAAAGTCTTAAAGCAGATACTGAAAAGGGTTACCCTTCTCCTTTCACTAGTTCTTAACCTAAATCAACTCTAGGAGATAAGATGACCATAGGTCACACAACACCACTCGGATCTTTCTTTTTTTTAATTACCATGATATTTACCTTTATTTTGCAATTTTAGTTGATGACTTCCATATGAGAGTTGTTCTAGTTCAAATGAGAATGGGCTGAAGACTTTATATATTTGAATATTTGGACCCCAATTGATAAAACACTTTGGACAGGATTAGGAAGTCTCTCACTACAATGGGCTTTGAGATTTCTATTTTATTTTATTTACTTTATTTTATTTTATTATTTTATTATTTTATTTTTTACTTTATTTTATTTTTGGAACTGTAGCTTTGAAAAGCCATCGAGTATGTATTTTTTTCTATTTTATTAATCATTCAATTTGTTTACATCTCAAATGATATCCCAATTCCCAGTAACTCCTCCCAACTCCCCCCATTCCACACCTGCCCTCTCCTCCATCCTCTTTGCCTCTATGAGAGTGCTCCCCTATCCACCCACCCTCTCCCACCCCATCACTCCAGCATCCCCCTCTGCTGGGGCATCAAATCTCCACAGGACCAAGGGCCTACATGCATATCCACTGAGAATAACGATGGGGCTAAACATTCATCATTTGTTACTAGCTTTACAGGTTCATGAAGAGTTTAAAACCATAACTAAGTTATCCTTGAAGTTTTGTATAGATAAACATATTTTATCTTCTGTCCTTGTACCTATAGTGTAAATACTTAGCTATTAATTATAACCTTTGGTTAATAGTTTTACAATCTCCTAGAAATGGCTCTAGGTTTTACATGCCTGCTTGCTATGTCAGAAGCAATTAAAACATGACAACTGAAGCCTGGCAAAGTTCTCATTGCAGTTTTGACATCAGAAAAGTAGTCCCAGTATAAAAGAGACTCAAGTGTCTTTGTCTGGGTCTCCATTCTGAGGTGGTAGTGACCCCTGGGTGTCGATTGTTTCTGCAGAATTAATACTCTGTCATTGTTTCTGCAGAATAAACACTCTTTGTTCTTGTGTACTATTTGAGTCTGGGGTATTCCTTCAGCAATTCTCTAACCCTAACACCTATAAAACTATAAGCCCCAAATTAAACATTTGTCATGCTATTCTCAACTATTTTATGATCAACATTCCTTCCAATTTAGAACACAATTTCTGGAAGTATAATGAATAATCAGAATTCTACATGTTTTACAAAGTCTTTCTTTTTTAAAACATAAATTATAAGTAGCTGGTCAATGATGGCTAGCTTTAGATTTCTAACAAATTGCAAGTAGCATCACAAAGGGTGCCATGAACCTCAGGGAGTAGTGGCTATAGATTATAGCCTATATTTAAAAATGTGGATGAGCTATTTTAAGATGCGATTTTGCAGGTTATCAGATTCCCATTGCTGTTTCTAGTGTGTGGTTATTTTATTATGTTGCATATGGGGATTTCTGTCAACTGAGATGAAATTTATGTCCATTTGTGGTGAGTAGTACCAGTGTTGTTTTTTCTTTATATTCCTTTTTTCTTTCTGTTTGCTTATTTTTGGGTAGCCAGAGCTTACTTCTTAGCAACAAAATCTATCTATCTATCTATCTATCTATCTATCTATCTATCTATCTATCATCTATCTATCATCTATCTATCTATCTATCTATCTATCTATCTATCTATCTATCTATCTATTACTTTGTAATTGAATCATTGGGCTAAATATTAAGGTGAATAAAATATTTCAAGCACCAAAATATCCATGGAGTAAAATCTATATCCAAAAATAATACAATGTGATATGTATAAGCAGAGGGGAATCTAGTGAGCTCTGTTCAAGATGGTCAGATTGCAGACACTAGAGAAAAACTCACACTTCTGGTACGCTTACAGGGGGCCATCTCCCTGATGTCAGGGGCCATCTCCCTGATGTCAAGCCAATGCCTATTTCATGTACCCACATTCATGCTCTAAAATTTATTTGCTTCCTAGACACAGAACAACAAGGCATGGAATTCTAAGTTCTAGAAGACAAAAACAAGGTCATAGCTTGGATTTTGTTCTTAAACTATTTATCAGTCCCTTGATCAACCAGTCATGTTGTGACCAGCACCATTACCTTGATGTGGAGACAGATAAGAGAACCTGGTAGTTGGTATAAATAGAGATTTTACAATAGTTTCACATGGTAAGAGGCTGCACAAAGAAGGAGTTTCAGAAAGTCAAGCATGGGAGTTCCAAGCTGCTGAGTGATTAGTGACTACTGTAGGTGTGAATTCAGAGCCTGGAAAACACCTATCTGGAAAAACACTGCCTATGACTCTACTGCATAAAGTGCCAGACCGTGATTAACTCTCAGCTACTGAAACCCAGGTACAAAAACAGAGACCCTCAAAAATCAGAAAGTAAAGAACAGAGACACAGGTTTGGATTTCATGGTAACACCATGGTAGAAGATGCATTTCTAGAGATGCCAAACACAGCTCAGCTCAAACTTTTCAAAAAAGACACTAGTATTGAGACATAATATTGAAAAGTCCTTACCTCAGCTTAGAAATCACAGGCAATGTAAAGTGTTCTAGTATGACTACGCTGACACAAGATTTCCAACTGTATCCTTAATAAACTCAGAACTCCCTTTCTAAGGGGACAGTTATATTAAAATTTAAATTCATTAGTATATCGTCACTGGGGACATTTTATTCAGTGAAACCAAGATTGATTTAACAGCAAAAATATCAATGTATTTCACTGTCTTAGTTAAGGTTTCTATTGCTGTGCTCAAACACTGTGAACAAAAAGCAAGTGGGAGAGGAAAGGTTTATTAGGATTAAACTTCCATTAGGGTTAAACTTTCCAATGCTCAGTATTGAAATTAATCAGGTCAGTAACTCAAATGGAATAAGATCTTGGATGTAGGAGCTGATATAGACACCACTGTGTGTGGGGGGGTCACTTCTTACCTGCTTGCTTCCCATGAATTGCTCACTCTATTTTGTCCTAGAACCCAGGATAACCAGCCCAGGAATAGAAACACACAAAATGGGTTGGGTCTTCCTCAAGGATCAACCTAGGGATAGAAAATGCATTACAATTGGATGTCATACTCAACTGAGGTTCCCTCCTTTCAGATAACTCTAGTTTGTGTATCAAGGTGGCATAACTCCAAAGAGCACATTCACTGTGAGTGAGTGGAAACAGCTCTTCCCCATGTACGGGTGTTTTACCAGAAGCTCAGTATTTGACCTAATTTAGAAATAATGTCTCTGATAGTCTAATTGGGAAGGGATCTAAAAATGTAGCTTTTTTGGATTTAGGATGAACTCATGTTCAATGGCTGGTATTGCTAAAGAAAAGAAAGGAAAACAAAAGCAAGTCAGAGAGATGGATATGGAACAGTATCAAATGAATAGAGATGCAGACAGGATGGATACAACTACAAGCTTAGTGACACCAGGATCTGTTACCAGCTAGAATGTGTCTCTCTGAAACAACCAAAGGAATGTGGCCCCTTAAATATACTAAGTTGAATCCCCTGGACTCCAAGAATGTGGCCTGAAAAAACATTGACTGCAGACCTATGGCTTATAAAACTATAGGAAAATAAATTCTGATTGTGTTAAGCCATTGTACTGTCCTCAGTATTGTATCAGCTATAAAACACAGAAGAAAAAAAATTCATTAAACACATTCAGAAAATTAACAGTGTTCCTACATCTATAATAAAAATCATCAAAAACAGGGGAACTTTCTCAATCTATAATTAGTACCTTTAAACAAAAAAACCTAATCATTTATATGAAATTTATTTCTGAAAATGAAAAACTTTGCCCAACTTCATGGAAATTAATATGCTTCTATTCATTGTATTATAATGTATACACTAATTTGGAAGAATTAAGATGCTTTCTTATCATCTCTGTTAGTTTAAAACTGAAATAATCTAAATAACATACATTTCTATGTGGAATTATTTAATTTGATAAAATCACTTTATTCTAATGAATTCACACAGTAAAATCCATTACATAATTGCTTTAAAAATTTGACCAAATTCTATACTTCTCAATCAATTTCTATGAAGTTGGAATGGCTATTCCGAAACTATGGAATTTTAGTTAAGAATTTATAATTTTACTGTCAACTACATTTTTACTTACTCTTAAGCTTTATGATTCTTAGTACATTGATATTTAGAAAATTCTATTTCCATATCAATAATAAACCTAGGATGGATTTGAAACTAGAAGAACACTAGTTTTGTAACCTCTTTCATTACTCATGGTTCCTTTTGCCAACAAGTGAATTTGCTGATTTTACAGAAGCACTGCATACATATTTTACTATTGTTTTGACCTGATTTCTGTTGCTCTAGGAGGCAGTTAAATATGTTCCCATATAGGTTTTTATATTGTAACCTCAGGCTTTTTAATATTATACACAGCCTTTTCAACAAAATACACATAGTACTAAATATTTACATAGGATTATTTATAAGGTTTCACTGTATATTGAAGAATTAGAAAGAACTCTTTAATTGCTATAAAGACTGGCAGGACTTTGGGAACTAAAGAAGCACACACTATAATTACTATTATGAACAAGAAATGGTTATGGTCCCTTTGGAGTAAAACTTAATAACATATACTAACAACCATAAGAAATGGATGACCTTAGGGCTAAAAAACCCTAGCAGGACTATGTAGTCTAAAGAAATTATTATACATTTATTATTCTTTAAGAGAAAAGGAAATCATTTATATATAAATTTGTGGTACATGTTTTATACTAGAAAAAATTGCAGAGAATTTGCAGGTCTCATTTTCTCATTTACTGTTGTGTATAATTGTTTTATGCATGGAAAAATTATATAGCTATAAAATATCAAAACTAGGGACTCATCAATGACAAGAGAAGAATAAGAAGCAACTCATGGAGAAGTACAATAGTAATAATATCGATATTTTTACTTTAAGAAGGAATATGAGGGCCAGTATGGAGCAACAAAGTTTACTTACCATGTGAAAGGTCATGGGTTCAATCTCCTGTGCCTTGTGCAATATGAAATGATCCAATGTAATATGAAGTGATCCCTTGAAGATTCCTCAACATTGCCACAGAGTCATGAGCAGAAGATCTTGTAGATCATTCATCAGAGTAGTCCTTTCCTTTAAAATAATGCATAGTAATCACTTACAGATTTCTTAGAAGTAATAAAAGTAATCACAAACTCTTGATTGGTAAAAAAGAAAAAAAGTGCCATTATTCATCAAAAATGCAATGTAACCAGTGGGATGCTTTATGCTTTAGAAATATATAGAAGTCAGATGATGATTCTCTGGAAGATCATAGGGCTTTTGGTCATACCCCCTTTTCTTATGCTGCATACCACAAAAGACTCACACCTGCACTGTGGAATGAAGGCATCAAGGAAGCAGAAGTAGGAACCTGGTTTTAGGCATTACAGGGTACCATATTTTAGGTTTGCCTAAAACAACTTTCTCCATGTAAATAATCTTATGGTTAGTGAAAAATGGACTGAGGTGAATTAAAATATGACCCCATCTTTTATTCAGACAATTTATCTATGTACCAAGAATGTCCACGATTAAGTTGAATCATTGTGATTCTCTGATCTTTGAGTCTTGTATGCAGTTAAAGAGAAAGACACCTGAACAACAAGGATCAATCACCATTCTAGGAAAAAATATGTTAATTATGATATCTGCCAGAACATTTCACCAGTATGCAAATGGACTTTTTTGTATAGAATCCTACTGACTATAATTAAAAAGGGTTGGTGTGCCTCCCAGGCCTTCAGAAACAACAAATGGGATCCTTTAAATATCAAAGATTATCTTTATGAGGATCTGGAGAGAATATAGATACTAAAAATGCAACTGCAAATTGACCTTTTTTACAATTATCCCATCTCAGTTCATCTCAAACACTGGTGCAAGATGTGAGTCTATTATCTGTAGCACTGAAAGCTTTAATAGGAAGCTTGAAGCCTTTGCTTTTATTAACTACTTTTGTCTTTTGCTGAGCACTGATTGTGTTGAAAACCTCTATGAACAACATGATGATACTGTCTTACCCTTGACTGGTTGGTTATATTTTCCATTCAACTGTGCAAAGTACGGATTTTTATGTTATGCCATAACACATGACTTAAAACAATAAACTATCAAAATAAGGTCACCATGTAAAAATCCCAGCTATGATTTGTTAGTTTTCTATCATGGGTGAATAGTATTCTCAACACAATTTGTCAATAGTGTAATATTGAGTATTAACTGTGTGTTTCAGGAACCTGAAGACTAAAGAGGTGTGAGCATTAATTGCGAGCACTAAGTAAGTAGTAATACTATGTGAAATGACACTGCAAGGTCAGAGTACTCAAGAAGCACACAGTAGATTCAAGTACACTGATGGAAGAAATAAGGCAATAACTAACTCTTAACTTGGAGCTAAAAAGGTAAATGTGGTTTAGAGAGTTAATAAATCCATATCAATGATGTAAAGAAATCTGATGCCAAAATGCAGAGTTTCATTCTGGGGAATATTAATCTGTAACTGTCAAATGTATTGTTCCCTGAAATGAGTCATGGGAGAGATATTAGAGACAAAAATGTATATAAGAAAATAAATATACTATACAAGCCAATTAAGGACAGATTATATAATTCCATTCTAGGGAAGATTCAGATGAAATTTCCCCTGCTGATTTGATAAATGAATACCAGGCACTTGTATTTTTATGTGGAAAAGAAAAGTATTAGTAACTATAAGTATAGTAGGTATTTGCATTTAATCTTTACTCTTAGTTCTGTGCTAAGAAAACACCAAAAGCTCTTTTTCTTGAATTCTATATCTAACACTCTCTTAAAACAATGAAATCAGCAGTATCATATTTACAAATATGTGGAGAAAGGTTCAAGCATCCAGAATAAAATGTCAGTTTCTCACACAATGTCATTTTACCTTTTCATGGATTGGCTAGAATTTTTCAGTGTGAGATACTTTGGTACCTACCTTAGACTGCTTCCAGTATCTATGTTAGTTTAGCACATTCAGTTAAATATTAGATGTACTATCTGTACAATAGAAACATACTACATTGATGTCTCTCATTTATGGACTGATCATATAGGACAACGATCACACAGGTTGTCAACTTCAGTTAAATGTATGTGGTCTTTATTAAACAGAGGCTATTTGTGTATCCTAAACAAAATTAAATTTAAAAATGAAAATATGTATAATGAAATGAGAATAATGTTGAATTATTTAAAGGTATAGCCAAGACTTCTGAATGAATTAAGTAGTGGAGAGTATCAAAAGCACACTAAGAACAAAGTGCAGGAGATGAAGAGGAACTTTCCTTAGTCATGGTGGCCAGGACATCAAGGATATATACCACTGATAAAACTACCCAAAACCCAAATACAAAACTCCTAAGGTCATGGATACAAGTAGATTAATGTATTCCATAAATTTCTGTATTCTAAACTCTGGAGCCTATAGATAAGGTATTTTAATGGACAAGAGAACATTAAATGTGTAATTACCTAAAATTTGTAAGAATATTGTTTTATAAAAGGTTCTTTACTTAAACATGTTGGTTCACAGCAGTTAGAGAATCCCTGGATGGAATGAACAAAGAATGAGTAAGAAGACTCTCTAAAAGACATAAGGCTTTGAGATAAAGGAAGGACTTAAGCAGCCAAGACCTGGGGACACTTGACACCTGGAAAAAGAAAGAAAAGAGTCCTCTGCCAGGGTGTGTAGAAATGAATAGTGCCCCAAGACATGGAGATTTTGAACTAGTGAGATTCCAGCGAGACTGTCAAAGAAGCTGGGTTATGAACTTGGGTTTCTTTAAACCATTATTTAGCAGAAGTTTATTATCAAGGAAATTAGAAAGCAATTCTGTGTGAGTGTGATTAAACTTCTTTTCTTACTGAGTATGCAGTATAGAATGTCTGAATAATATAAGAACCTTAAGTTGTCAAACCAGCACAGAAAAGATGCCCCTCTGTTCTAGAAAAAAACAGGCAAAAGTCACTGCTATATTCCTGAAAACTGAATTTAATGACTGATGATGTCTAATCTTTCCAGTCTACATCTTTCTGCTCTGATTGACATGAACTCTAGGTTAGAAATAAGTGTATATTTTTCCTTGCTATGAGATTAATATATCAAGCTATGTTGAAAAAATTAGAATGAAATAGACACTTGTATCAATATGCTCAAGGTTAGGATGAAGAAAAGGTGGTAGATGTGGAGAAAAAGAGGAAAGAAACATAAAAAATATTCATAAGAAGCATCTCTAAATCAGATTTTATTTGTATGACCAAAATTGATTGAGAAATCCCATTATAGAGGTAAGTATTTCATTACTGGTCACTACATCTATTTTAAAAGTGCTTCTAAAGTAAAATTTTGGATTACTAAAATAAATCAATTTCAATATTTTTCAAGCACCTTAAGCTGCCCTTCCAACTCAATATTTTGATTATCACCCAGGATACCTTATGTCTTTTTGAACATCACATTTTCAATCCAAAGATTGCTTTCAGGAATAGTTATAAAAAGTTATTTCTAAGAAATAAAAATATATTCTTTCTTAGCTTTAAAATTAAACTGTAGTAATTTAAATTATAAATATAATGGGCCCTTAGTATGCAATTTATCGTAATAGACTTTAATTGTGAATAACTGAATATTTTTCCAATTCACAAATTTTAAAATAAAAGTTTAGTATCTCATTCTTATGAGTGCTATTCAATGTATTTAAATCACAATTATTTAAGGAGAACCACTTTAAAATCCAAATGTTTTAGCTACAAAAATATATGAAACATATACTATAATAGATAAAATGTATCTCTGCTTTCCGGTATGACCAAGTGTCATTATTGAGAATCATTTGTTACTTTCTGCTAAACAAATATGGCTTCGGATATCCATAAAGAAATGAGTTAGGAAACTATACTATATAGACAAATGAAGCCATTTGTTCTTTAGAGTCTAGGGGACTCTATGTTTCCCAGAACAGAAGCGGCATTTCTTTAATGTTTGTAGGAAATTTAACTATGCAAACAGGAACTCTGGCCCCCAACCCCACTTCAACATATTTATAGTAAGAATCTAATATTTTCCAGAGTATCATATAAAGAGAAAATCTATCTACTTTCAATTAGTGTCATAACTAGTCCAAGACAATAGTAAAATTATTAATTCCAAACACATTACTTGTTATACTATGTGTGTAAGAAAAAAAAAGAATAGGTCAAAATAAAGAGTTTGAAATCACCAGCAGAGAGAATAGGAAAAAACATTCCTAGAAAAGATGTAAGATGTACTGGAGTCAGGCTCTTGCACCTGCCACAATTCAGTCACCCCTCCTAATCACAGCATTTGGGTAAATTTCTCAATTTCTGTGTTTCATTACCTTATTTATAAAATTAATTATAATCAAAATATCCATATCAAACTCAGATATTTGATTAAATGAAATAATTTGGACAAGGGAAACATTGACACACACTAAGAAACCACAAACTTTCCTTTCAGTCCTTGCTTTTGTCTAAGTCTTATTTTTGCATGTGGGTACTTTATTACTACCAAGTCAACTAAATATATTCACTACAATCATAAATGCACGCAAATGACACAAGACACTTGCCATTCAACCATTGTGGCATCCCAGAACAGCAGTATCTTCTGTAGGCAAGAGGCATCCCTTCATCCCCTGAGGTGACGCTTAATGCCTCCCTCATTCACTGAGATGAGGGCATCATGGTGACGTCATTGACCTCTGTTTCTTTACCTCATATCTGTGAACTCACAGTCATGTCCCTTCATCTCTCACCTCTGTTTTCATCAGTTTCAGTTTCAATCTTAGGGTCAAAAAATGAAGCAAATTGCTTTGTGCTGAGACATGTCCTCTATGTTGAAGATATTATCTCACTAATATGTTTCAGTGGGTAAAATAGTCCCAGGACCAATATATTCCTATTTTTAAAGTGTAAGGAGTTCAAATGTCTCTTCTGTGATACTGATAGGGGAGGTTCAGCATCAACAACAGGCTCTGTGTATAAGACAAATGTTTTCCAGAAAGTGAGTGAGCTGAAGGCTACTGAAATTTTCTTAGACATGAGTTCAGAGACATTGTTTGCTGTAAACGAAGAGCCCAGAGATGCAGGGGCCCTGGGGAAAATTTATGTAAGCTACATACCGTACAATGAGTTTTTTGGAAAGGTTCCTCTGAGACATGATTGTATAAGAAGGAATTGGAAATAACCCCACTTTCAGTGAGTTATACACACAGGCATGTACAGAAATGTTTTCTGTGTTTAGCTTGCTTTATATACGCATTATCCATGCTTCAGCAAGGCAGCCTGTAAGAAAGTATTAGAATGAGTCATAGGCAATGTGTGACAATTGCATAATGCTCAGAATTCTCTGCTTTGCAAAACTGATTGAAAATTGAATCCTTGGTTCTTTTTACAGAGGCTGGATACTGTACAGAATACTGTACAAAAACTGAAAATTCTATTCCAAGTAAAGAAATCTTTTCTAGGGAGATCAGTTCATCACTGCCAAAGGATCACCTCACCATTCAGAAAGTAGTCCAATTATTTTCCTATATTTATTAGTTTGTATGTATGTGGGCTTTTTGTGAATGAATGTATGGGTATGCATGATAAGCATATGGTGGTGGGAGAAAAATTAGGAGAATCAGTTCTTTCCTTCAACCATGTGAGCTCTAGGAATCAATGGAAGTCAGGCTATCAGGCTTTGCAAAAAGAACCTTTGAGTGCTAAGATATCCCAAAGCATCGTCAAAGAATTTCTTCATACCTTCTCATTTGAAACCAGTAATCTGATTTTTTCACTTATATTTGGGTAGTTAATTCTTTGCCTGTATATTTCAGATTACAGAAGCCATGCAAATGTGTTCATATTCTTCTCCCTGTTCACCCAGCCTCCTAACTGAGCTTACATACTCCCTCTTACTCTCTTGAGCACAATTCTGTCTATAATACTGCCCTTTGCTCATCAGGCATCTGCTTTCTCCTTTCCTTTCTTCCATGTTTTTTCATGAGATAGTCACAGTAACTTATTTACTCAGCCCATGAGGGTGTTCCTATCTTCAGAAAATATCATATTTTTCTTATTCCTGAAAACCTATCTCCCTTTTGGGCTTTATCTAATTCTTCAGTGGAGTTACTGTTATTTGGCATACTTTACATAGATTTAATAGATTAAGTTTACTTAAATTACGTATATCCCCCACATAACATGCCAATTCCCCTGAAAAAGAAATAACTTTGCATTGCTATATTTATCAAAGATAATCTTGAGTATGGGTCACACATGTGTGAGGGGTCATTTGCTACATTAAGGCAAACCACTTTTTTGATTAGTAGAATTATTGAAAATTAAAAAAAATAAAAACATGAGATCATTGTTTCAGCAATATTTTTATGAAAATGCCCCTCCTCTTATATGCACATAGAAAAGGCTTCATGTGTTTCATCCACAAATCAAACTGTGTGAGCTCCCTGTAAATGATTTCCTTTGAAGTATGAAAACTGGGGTTTCTGCTTCCAGTCTGTTATAACTGATAAATGAAGTTTTCCGTGGTCAATGACTGGGCAGAGTGACAGAGGCGAGTCCTTAGTATTCTTCATACCTTCTCATATGAAACCAGTAGTCTGATTTTTTCCCTTATATTTGGGTAGTTTATTCTTTGCCTGTATATTTCAGATTACAGAAGCTATGTAAATGTGAAACTAAGTATTCACTGCAAGGAGACTGGGAAACAAAGAATTGCCATGCTGGGAAAGGAATAAGATCCAGGCTTAAGAGCTGCGGAAGAGGGAGCTTATACTCATGTTAAGAGTAGAGAAAGTGACCCCAGCCTGCCCTGCCCCGAAATTGGGTCGAGGGTAGCAAAGATGGAATATAGATTTTCATGAGTAATAACTCAGGAGTATTGGAAGGGAGGCATTAGCAAAGAGGAAGTTTAGGAGCGGCCCAGCCATTGATCTGATTAAAGCATATTAAATATAAG
The DNA here is from genome assembly GCF_004785775.1 of Grammomys surdaster. Taxonomy (NCBI): domain Eukaryota; kingdom Metazoa; phylum Chordata; class Mammalia; order Rodentia; family Muridae; genus Grammomys; species Grammomys surdaster. The sequence goes on from NW_021620632.1 coordinate 2,263,161, forward strand.
GCTGTGTGTGTGTGTGTGTGCGCGTGCGCCTGTCTTTTATTTGGCAACTCAGAACATGAGGTGGGGGACTAATGAGGAACTTACACCGAAGCCACCACTGCTGCCATGAGCAGCGTTAATGGCCTACAGCAACACCATACAGATATTTTGAGTATGCTTCTAGGGAATTTTAACTGTTTCCTATCATTAAAACTAAATTCCATTTCTAGGAAATGGAAGAAAACTAAACAGAAAATTCACCTATGGTGCTATCCCTGACTGGACAATAGCATACTCAAAAATAGAATAAGTTGAAACTGACTTTTGAATGCCTCTGGTATGTATTTCTTCCACTAAAGACTTAGTCCTCTTTATTTTATTCTATAACCATCTCTTGCTATCCTTTTCATAACAGTCACACACCATGAAGCTTAGAGCACCAGAGTGAGATCACTTGTTCATGTATTAGTTGGTGATGACTTAAGGCTTTGATTCTACTTCAAAGACCTGCCTCTTATTTATTTGTTACTACCTATCCCCACATCCATCAGCTAAGGCGTCTCCTTTTCCTACTCCTAGTCCATTGAGTCCTTGTTCCTGAATCTATCCTGGGTGGGCCAGTGTATTCTAGGCTCTGTATATTCTGAGGAGTGTATCTCACTGCTCTAAGTGTTCAAGTCTGATACTCCTTACTTTGAGTATCAGTTGGCAACATAGTATTCCCTACAGTCTGGCATTTGTTGCCTATATTACCTTTATCCCCAATATACTGTATCCAGTTAGAGTGTAAAGGCAAGTGTGCCTGTGCAACAGGATGGAATTCTGATTATGACTCATGTTTAGAATATTTGAACTGCAGTATCTTAAGGCCACTTTTCAGCCTTGTTTTTTTATTGAGATAAAAAAAAAACTGAGATTATTTCCAACACTTTCAGGATGCTGGTTTCCATGAGACACTTGTGTGTTGGGTGACAGGATTCATTTATCCTAAGGACAGCACCAATATTCCTCAGTAAGGGAGGCTGTATGAACTCTATGCACATGATCTTGAACCTCCATCTCCGGGGAGGCTCAATAAACACCTGAGCTGTGCCATGTTTGGTTCATTGTTTCTGGTACTTATCACTGTGGTTTGGCCTCAATATGCCATAGAAGGCTCCTGAGGCACAGTGTACCAGTGCATTTTTCTGACCTCCTCATGTCCTCAGTTTGGTGGATATATTCATCTATGATCCATATATTTGCTGTTCATATTATGGAGGGAAATTTTTACTAAATGTAGAAAGGACAATCTTAGTGTGAGACTGCTGTGTGTACTGAGGTATGCACATGCATTTGTCTCTGCTGTTCCTTCTAAGAGGACAGGTTTTATCATCTTTTTCCTATGTTTGAGATATAGAACTGGGTTCAGAGAAATTTAGAGTAATTAGATTCTAAAGTGATCAGATTTGATTACTGCATGTATAACACTAGATGCTACTTAATTCATAGAGGAATTTAAGCTTTCCTCTATGTTTAAAGTTTAAAAAATCAGTGTTTTATTCCTTTAACTGTCTATATTACATTGACTCTATAGAGCAGTATTTTCATTCTGATACGTGGCTATCCATGTAATATGGTTTGTTCACATTTACTCCTATTGAGCAATTGTTCCCCCAGGTACTTCAGCTGGTCCTCTTCCTCCTCGTCATCCCCTTTTCCCATTCCAAAACTTGTATTTTATGCTTTCATAACTTTAAAAAAATTATACAGATTCAATGTACGAAAAAATTGAGAATAATTACCTTTCACAAAACATGCAATATTCATACTCAAGCATCATAATCATCATCATCACCATCATCATCATTTAAAACTATATTGTTTCATATTTATTTCAAACTATATGAAGTTGAAAATACCTTCCATGGTACATGGTAGTTCAAAGTAAAGGGAATATCTCCCCAGAAACCAGACTCTCAGGAAAGTTTCTTTAGGATAAGCTCTTTTCCCACATCTCAAGGTCAGCAAGATAGGGAGAAAAAGGAAGACCATCCACCCATCCCTAGGAACTTCTCCAGGATCTGGCCACGTCTTCAATGTTTTACTAAATGGAAAAGCTATGAAAACACTCACAACATTAATTTCTTGCCTTAGTGGTTAGTTTTGCTTAATTTTAGTGTGAAATTTACCGTATTCAAACTGTTTATGTCATAGTCATTAACTTTTACTTTTTCACCAAAATATAAGTCACATTTTTCTGTAATTTTAAAATGATTCTGATACTCTAAACTAAAGCAGGTTTATAACACACATTTTTGTTTCATAATAAGTCTTTGGAAGCCTCTGAGAACATTTCAGCCACGTAATAAAAGAGACGTTGGTTTGTGGAAGTTATTTTTTCCTTTAACAAGCTGCACATCCCGTACGCAGCAGTCCTGATTAACAAGTGTCCCCTAACCTCATATGTAATGAGCTGCAGTTGTAATTCCTCATTCTCACCTCTAGAAATCATGCTTAGGTCTCTGGGAAATTCACATTTGCCTCATTTGAGAGGAGCTGGATGGTTTGTTCTTCCTGGCAGTCATTTGCACTGCCTAGCAGCCATCATCCCATAATCAGAGTTACTGATGTTGGGGGTTTTCTCAGTCTCAGCAGCATAGCCATACAATGCAGAGTGAGATGGAGCTTCTTGGTTTCTGTCCATGCCGGAGTTTTTCACTTTCAATGGATGTGACAGTACGCATGTTTGCAATGTTATGTTAAGGGATTATACAATTTGCCATAGTGGTATCGTTTACCAAGCACATGTGTGCTAACTTGGATGTCACATTAACAAAATAAGGATCCCCAGAAGTCGTGCAGATATGACATCATTAGAATCAGTCTCAAGTCACACTTGAGCTCAAAGGAAGCATGGAACAATCAGGTGATCTGCAGCATTGTATTTTTCTCCTACTAATTAGTATTCAGCTGCTGAAATAGGGAGTAGCTCTCCAGTAAATCATCCTCTGAGTTGTTAGCTAAGGGTGTGTGTTAAAGAGACTCACAAACATTTCCTGAATGTCCTTGCTTCTTTCCAGAGCATGCAGGTAAGACCTTATTGCTGAAGACATCACACACTCCAGGACATAAGACACAGAGGAATTGAGTCTGAACTAACATGTGCCACACTTTGATTTATGCATTTAAATGTGTTAGGGATGAGTGAAGATGGCATGTGTATAGTAAAATAGAGGTGAATGCAGGCTGCATCAGCAGAGATGAATATGAATATGGCTGTGCTACTACCTACATTGCTTATTGCTTAAGGAAAGGGGTTTTGTATCTCTGCAATGTTGCAACATCGTTCAAATCTTGTACCCACACCCTTTTAAAGGAGAATTGGATTTATTTTTGCTCATGGTCCCAGAGTGTACACAGTTGATGACACAAGGGTGTATGGATGCAGGAGAGGGAGTGCTGACTGGTGGTCCAGTATCAGAGAGATCATAATTCATGGACATACATGAAGCAAAGGGAAAAAACAGGAAGTGGGGTCAGTCTATATAACTCAAAAACCAGCCCAGCTTTCTTCATTCTGGTCTCACATTTTAAAATTTTATTTTCTCCTTTTATTAAAAATAGATTATTTTCTTATACAATATGTCCTGATTACAGTTTTCCCTCCTTCTACTGCTCCTACTTTCATCCTTCTCCACTCCCCTCTGCATCCACACTCTTTCTATCTCTCATTAGAAAAGAATAACCTTCTAATAAATAATGAGCAAGCATAACAAAATAAAATACAACAAGATAGAAACACAAACTATCACATCAAATTTGTTCAACAGGGGGAAAAAGAGCCCCAAGCGAAAACACTAGAATCATAGATCCACTTGTTCACGTAATCAGGAGTCCCATAGAAATACTATACTGAAAGCCATAATATACACATGGAGGACCTGGTGCAGATGAGCACTGTGCTTGTTGCTCAGTCTCTATGAGGTCAACTTAGCATTGCTCAGTTAATTTAGAGAACCTTCAGCTCCAGGTATTCTCCACCCCCTTGGCTCTTACCAGCTTTCTGCTTTCTCTTCCAAAAGGGTCCCTGAGCTCTGAGGGAAGGGATTTGATGGAAACATTCCTTTTAGAGTTGTTTGTTCCAAGGTCTCTCTGAAAAAATGTGTAACTGTAGGTCTCTGTATTTATTCCCATCTGCTGCAGGATGAAGCCTCTTTGATGGAGGCTAAATAAGGCACTGATCTATGGGTATAATAGTCCACTCAAAAGGAAAATGTACCCATACGAATATGATCAAAATAACTTCCAGGGACTCAGCATCTCCGAGGGCCCCTGTATCCCAATTGAATACTCACTAACACATTGCATATTCACACCGTATCCGATCCACTTGCATTCCTGCAGAGACATTCATGTAACAGCTGTAGTGAGACAAGAGCATAGAGACACAGCTCCTATATACTTCTATTTTCTGTGTATGGATTCAGGCATTTATATACTTCTATTTTCTGTGTATGGATTCAGACACATTTATGTATACTGGCAGAAATCACACAGAGAGGGAAAAGATAGAACTACTGAAGGTTGCTAAGATTTCTGCTCCAGATAAGTTGAGCTCTCTGGAGGAATCCTTAGATTAACTAGCTGTCATCCCTTCCTACCCTTTCTCCAGGCTGGTGTAATCATGTCCATAGGTGAGGTAGTAAGCATGTCAGAGTCAGATCCTCATCTCAAATCTTCCCATGTAGTAAGATGATACAAATTCTTTGTTGCAATCATTTGCAATTGCCCCTAAGTTAACTATGATGACCATTTGCTAGAACCAGAACCACTTAGCATTTAAATAGCCCAAAGTCCCAGTGAGCACCCATGAGGATTGATGTGGTAGCATTTCTGAGCTATATTAAGCTAGAAAAATGAAAAGCGTCATGTAAATGAAAGCCAATAAATCCAACACTACAGAAGTCCCTTTTTGGATTTCTACTTGTACTCACAAAATAATCCTGCACACTTTGAAGTAGTCCATAGAATTGGTTTTTTCCATAGTATTGTTCTTGCCTAATGGGCTACAATGTACACGGTAGAAATTTTGAATCAACATAGCATTTCAGGAAAATTAAGTCAATTCAGTTTTATCTATCAGATACCTGACACAGATGCTTATTCATAAACTCTACAGTATAAAATAAGCTATGATGCCTATGAAATATATGCTTATATAAAACCAATTAAACTAAGTAGAGGAAGCACAGTAGCTATTTTTTATGAGGGTTAATGATACCTGTCAATAGTGTTGAGAAATACTTAAGAAATTAGTCCTTCTGTAGATGGTAAATTCAGATGTACTCAGAATGTTTGTTATCATAAGTAATATAATGTAAGGAATAAAATACATAATTGAGTCTCAGTTTATTTAGGGGTTTATTCCCAAGACCCATCACAAATTCCAAATCTAAAGTTGTTTATCATATAGAATTTACATGTGTCTTATACACATTATCTTGCATGCTTCTGTTTACTTTTTTTGCTACTAATACCCCATGCAATCAAACCTTTCTCAAATACTGTATTGTTTGGAGCATAAGAGTGAGAAAGAATTTGCAAATGTTTAGTATAGACTACTGTGGGTAAATAGGCCACAGTGTTGGTCCTGGTCCTGGACGCTTTCCACGCTGGTGGGTCCCACATACAGGAGAAACGTCTAGAGTTCCAAATGCTGGGGGGTTTGGTGCTGGCAGGCCCCAATGATATGAGAGAAAGTCCTTGGTTCCAAAAGGGTTTATTTTCATGGTGGATGGTACATGCATCTGGATGCCCCCATTCCCCAACCTCAGGGCAGACCTGAGTTAAATAGGGAGGAAGAAAGGGGGAGGTTCTGGGAAGATTGCTTAATTTGCTCTGCCCTCTGGCCTTCATTAGTATGTAAATCCCTAGAGCCTGAGGCCTGTAGTCACTCTACCTGTGCACCTTGGGAGGGGTTGTAATGGCTTATGTGACTGAACAATATAGGTCTATGGAGACAAGACTGCAAGTCAGGACTCTGGGTTCTGGGGATGTGACTGAGCACCTGCCGTTTCTCCCTTGGAGTCTCAGGGTTCCAGGCCCGTGCATAGCCATGAACCAAGACACCGTTATGCAGTCCCACAGACTTCCTTATTTCAAATACTTTAAATCCATAATTATTATGACTCCTGGGTATAGAACATATGGACCAAGACAGCTGAGTGTATTCCCACATAAACTGTTAAACAATTTATATGAGAGAGAGAGAGAGAGAGAGAGAGAGAGAGAGAGAGAGAGAGAGAGAGTTAAGTTTCACAGATTCACGAGGCTCTGATTCCACAGAAATTGCATTGGTAGGAAGTTCTCTAGGAACTAATCAAGGTGAACAGAGAGCAGAAGACTGGAGCCTACTTCTGATAAGGCTAATATCAAGAATTTTTTCTCTCCCTCCACTATTTAATGGAAAAATTAGAAGTGCATAATTGCATCTCATCCAGGAAGAGAGGTTTCTTAATAAATAAAATACTTCCAGAGTTATATCATGCTGTTCCCAGCTTTTTATATCAAAATTAATTGACTCTGTCAGGCATAGCAGTGTGAAGCATTATCCTTAGATACTCTAGAAGCTGAAGCAGTGAGATAAATTATAAACACAGGAGATAAAGACTAGCTTGGAAACAACATGAGGCAGACTCAATTGCTATAAGTTCAGATTATTGGAGCTGTGATCTGTGAGATATGTTTCATGTGCACCTAAAACAGCTTCAGGAACCTCCATAGCTACAAACAAAACATATCACAGAAAGCGTATACACAGGAGGCCCTAAGCAAAGCAAAAATATCAGAAAACACATAATGCAGATGAAGGACTGGTAAAGAGTGGTTTTACCTGTATGGTATTTTACTGTGTTTCCAGTTACTGTTTATCAACAGAGTCCAGTGGGAGAGTGATAGCTTTGGGTAAGTCACGTCGGTAACATCGTTTCCATAGTTACTAATGATGGATTAATTTCTGATGCCTTTGCAGAGGGAAAGAGCACTGCATAGATTGGAAAGATTAAACTGATTATATATGTTTAAGTTTTTAAAATAGCATGCTCCACTAAAGGAAACTGTAGAAGGCTCTGCAGGAGTGCATGTACCTTGAGGGATCAAACCAATTAAAGAACTAAAAGCTAAAGAAAAGAAAGCTCAGAGCCTGCAAAGGGTATTAGAAACCAAACCTTGGGGTTCTAAAGTCCTCTCAATTGTCACCTAGAAAGTCTTTAAAAGTAAGGGGCTAGAAGAGAAGTAAAAACAAGATTAACAGTGAACGACAGTGATAAGCTTGATGTTAAGTTCTCTGAGATAGCTTTCAATGTCTTAAATGCCCCTTAAGGGGGTATTTAAATGCCTTTAAAAGTTACATTTTAACTTTCATCAGAAGATAATTTACTGATGATAAATAACTACATCTTTCTAAATTGCATCCATTTGATAAAATATATTATAATCATTAGATCTTTTGTTTATGTTCTTATTGTTTCAAAAAATATCATCTTGAAAGGAAAAATCTCAAACTAAGAAACACATTTTTGGAGGGTTGCTTTACATTCCCAATTAATTTTCTGGTTGGTTAATACACTTATTCTTAAATGACTATTGTTTGTTGTAAGTTCCTAACAGTCATTTACTTGCTAAGCAAAATTCATGGCATACATCCTTATGAATCTAAATTTCTGATGAAAAAGTTCCTAAACCTTTAAAAAATCATTTGTATTCCTTTATATCTGTGAATTTCCTTGTTAAGAGATATAAAATACATTTTAATTGCTCCTAAATTTACTTCTATTCAAGTACCTTCTATGTTTCTCTCCCAATGCAGTTTTGGAACTATAAAAATAGATATGCTTCAAATATAGATATGGGTACTATAGTCTCTAATTTGGTAATTTTAAAACTCTTCTTAAAATTGATGTTTATATACAGGGGAGTTCCCATTGGCTGTGGTATTTTAACATTGTATCATTGTGGTTTACTACATATAATACAATAAGTTACATTAGGTTTTAGGTGTCCAATATTTTTTTTCTACAAAACAACAACAACAAAATAATAATCTTTTTGTGAAATTGAACTGAATCTGAGAGAAACAGGAAGATAAACTTTGGGGATATGAGTAGTATCTCAGAGGACTGAGGGGTGTGAAGGGGAGAGTCCTATGTCTGGCTCCTTGGTTCTATAATACTTGGGTAGGATACAAGAGCCAAGGAGCTGCTGAGAAATTGATAACTGGGTAAGGGCTTTTTTTTTTTCCTTCCTTCCTTCCTTCCTTCCTTCCTTCCTTCCTTCCTCCTTTCTTTCTTTCTTTCTTTCTTTCTTTCTTTTTCTTTCTTTCCTTCTTCTGTCTTTCTTTTCAGCATTGGCAGTTTCTGATTCTATTCTGCTGAAAGAGATGATGTCTACACCTTTCTGTTTTTAATCATAGCCTCTTAAAAATTGATTTGAATATGTAGAATTGCTTGGCTGTCTTAAGAAACTCTACCAATTCCTGATTTCTCCTTTTATTTAAATACAGTTTTCTCATGGTAATACATGCTGATTACTGTTTCCACTCCCTCTTATCCTCCCAGTTATTCCCCAATCCTGTCAGCCAGACCTTCTCTCTTGTTGTCTCTCATTAGAAAACAAACAGGCTTCTAAAGAGTAATGAAATAAAAAAATAAAATACATTGAGATAAAACAAAAACTAATACATAGGAAGAGGCTAAAATTAACAAATGGAAGAAAAAGAGCCCAAGAACAGGCATAAGAAACAGACATGGACACAGAGACCGACTTGTTCAAATAGTTCAAACACTAACTATAAGCCATATGACATAAGCAATGGACATCTAGGGTAAAAATAAAAATGTGTGATTATAGGATTTAAAAATTAGATAAAAAATTTGTAAAAGCCCCGACTTGACACTGTGAGATAAAGAACATCCAAGTATACCATTGTGATCATTTTCTGTTAGCCATCTACTGTTGGGCATGTAGCCCACACTTAAATATAGTTTGCTTCCCAGTGAGACAACCTTGGTAAAATCTAAATTTTCATTTGCAAGTGGGTTAGTAGTAAGAGCATGTATACTCTTCTTTAATTCTAGATCCGATATAGTTGGCCCAGTAAAATAACATTATCTCATTTTAGAGCTCATGCGTCTTGTAAATGCCCATATTGATTTAGAACTTCTAAAGCTGTTTTAGCAAATTAACTAAACTGTAGATATAAAGAGACACATTTGGAGATATTAGTGATAAAAAAGTGATAGAAATTGGTTCTTTCTCCCTCGGTCTTTGCTTGTGTTGCTGGTTTCATTTGTCGAATCCTATGAGAAACCCAACTCACATGTTTAGAATGAAGAGGTCACCATAAAACAGACACACAACTTTAGAAGTATCAGTGTCTCCTGCTCTAAACTTATGAATAATATACAGAGCCCAGTGTTTTTCACATGACTGTGCAGAGACAATTTTGAGGATTACAGCTGAGCTAAGATCACAATGTAAAGTTAAGAGTTACACATCTACGTGCTGTCCTAAACAGAAGTGTCAACTCTCATCAAAGAAGCTATTTCTACAGTACAGGGAGGCTGAGACAGTTCAGGGAATCAGTGACTATGCGATGGCCAACCTCAAATGGATGGACCATGTGCAATGCAACACACAATCAAGGCTCAGAGCATCCAGCTACATATTGGACTCCATAAAATATAAGGTATATAATTATAGAGGAAAAGAAAATGAATTTAAAAATGGAGTGTTTTGCGAAGGAGTCTTAGTGGGGTATGGGAGGAATTTGGGGGGAAAAAAGTAATTTAAAAACTTACTCTGGGTGACAGGCAAGAAACCATTACACCCCAGGCCGTGCTCTCTGACTGCAGCCACCACCCTGCCCTTGCCTCCGGTTCATGCTAAAGATCCAGAATCATGACTGACTCCAAGTACTTCACAACCAATGAGAAGGGAGAAATCTTTGAATTAAAAGCTGAACTCAACAATGAAAAGAAAGAAAAGAGGAAAGAGGCTGTGAAGAAAATGATTGCTGCTATGTGTTAGGAGCCGCGTTCGTCATTGCAACATGGCTCCGGTTTCCTGCTTCCTGGTTCTTCTAGAGAACCTTGCTTGAATGTGCGCCTGTGCAAGGCGCGAAAACCAGTATGCTAATTTGGCGATATCATAAGAGCCAATGAGTGTGTGGCACGTCTCCTAAGGCTCTATATAAGCCACTGGTTTTTGGGGCTTGGGGTCCCTTGCCTCACTGCCATCTAAAAGAGCTGTACAATAAATTGCTGTCAGAAGAATCCTGAGTGTGGCGTTCTCCTTATCCGTGAGGCTGAGCGCCACAGCTATGACCGTGGGGTAGGTAGTGAGCTTTCTCTTCCCAGATGTGGTGTACTGTATGCAGACTGACAATCTGGAACTGAAGAATCTCGTGTAAAATGAACTCCAGTTTCAGATTAAGGAATGTCATTTAAATGCTGACACAGTTTCTAGCAAGATTCAAAACAACAATGTTTACACTATCACCAAGAGAAACGTGGGAGGGCAGGACATGCTGTACCAGTCCCTGAAGCTCACTAATGCCATTTGGATTTTGGCAGAGCTGCGGATCCAGCCAGGAAACCCCAATTATTCGCTGTCGCTGAAGTGTAGAGTCCCTGAAGTCTCTCAGTACATCTATCCGGTCTACGACAGCATTTTCAACAACTAATAAATGGGTCCAGTCAGCCGGTAATCGGTGCAAGCCAAGAACTCTTAACTGGAAGACGTTGTACTGTTGTGTAGAGCCTGATCCCAAACCCTGAGGTACTCATCCTGGTAGTGGCCAGTCATCTTGTGCTGACATTAGCATTCACCCCGTTGGATAGGTTAGCTTCCTGTGACAACTCCTTCCACTATTCCCCACCTCTGCCACTTGCTGCTGCTCTCTGTCCTTAGTTGTGAGCTTCTCCATGCTGTGCCAAATACTGCAAGTTTGTGTGGCAGGCAGGTAGGTTACTGGTATGTTGGATGGAAAGCAAATTAACCAAGTTCCCTTGTTGATACTGATTTCTGGAGTCAGTTGGACACGAGTAGTGTAACACAGTGTTCTCATCCCAAACCAAACTACTTCCCCAAAGGTAAACAGAAAGAAAAGTTTATACTAGAATGCGTTCACCCCAGAAACTGAGGCCTTTCTCAGCCCCTCCACCAGTGACAGCTAACAGCTGTGGTTCTCTGATGGCTTGAGGCGATCCATACTGTCTGACTCATTGAGAGGCCACCTCTCATTTTACCCCTGGGAGAGTTAGGAAGATGCAAGGACCTCTCCAGAAGAGTCTGTTGCCTTCTCTCAGCTTCCCTTCAGGCCCGTTTTGAGATTGACCAGATTGGGAGAACTCGAGTCAGTTTATCCTGTATCCACTCTCCTGGACCTAATTGTGTCTCTGTCGAAAGCTGAAGCACAGAGGGGAGGGAAGCAAACACTCCAGAGCTCTTTCTGGTCAGATTCCCTGAGTGTTTGTCCCCAGCCAAGCCTGGTCCTTATTGTGAGGCTTGGGATGTTGGAGCCAGGTGCCGGAGGGTAAAAGCTGTCCCAAGAATGCTTATTTTCCTGTTTTTGTTGGGATTTGTTGTTGGGGAGGGTGGGGTTTGGGGAGCCTTTACCTTGTGTATTCATCAATAAATTCATTTACACATACACACACACACACACACACACACACACACACTTACTCTGTGGTTATGCTCTAATAATGTCCCACCCATGCTGTGGCTAGTCACTGCATTTAAAGTTTGATGTCAGCCTTGTCAGCCTGGTGACATAGCTTGGCAGGTATAGGCGCTTGCCACACAAGCTTCATGATCTTTGTTTGATCCTCAAAGTACAAGACAAAAGAAGAGATTTGTCCTCACCCTGTCTCTATCAATGCACACCACAATACAGTACAATGATAAAAAATATGTTATTTGTTTCATCTTTCCCAAATACAGTTTCTATCTTTTGCCTCATAGTTTACAGTGTATGTAATATATTTGTAAAACGCAGTAGTCATCTGTGGCCACAATAAAATATTTCTGATATCTCTGATTTATTTAATGACACAAAAATATCTACTAACTTAATAAGAATGAACAAATGAAAATTCTCTTAGTTTAATTGAAAATAATTCTCTAGACTTAATAGTATATATTGTTATTCAAATTTTCTTTTTATGAAAATTTCTGGTTTCTTTGAAGAGATTGGTTCTGTCATGTGATGCTTTTCTGAAATCTGTCTTATGAGACAATGTTTTGCCAAAACCAGACATGTTTTTCTGGAAACTGCCTGGTGAAAGGACATGTGATATTTTGCTGAAGCAGACACTTGAGAGGACATGTGATGTTTGGAAAGACTATAAGTATAACCCAACAGATGGTGGACAACACTCTGGCATTATTTTGCTCTGCTGGTCTTCCTCAGGCCTCAGGAAGGCTAGTCTACCTTGGTGTTGTTCTTATACTGGTTACCATGTTTCTTCACTGATCTTTACATGTTAGATCCATAGAAAGAAACGCACCCAGAACTTCTGGTGGTATTCTAGCTGCTTTTTTCTGCTTCCACAGGCTTGGACTGATGGTTGAAGCCTTGCAGTTTCTTCTGTATCTAGTCACTGCTACTCATCCACGTTTGTTGCTGTGATATTCTACCAAACCACTGACAATGAAGATGGGAGTCACCCCAAAGAACTATTTCTAAATAGGTCCACAAACCGTTCCCTATATACCTTTCTTTTTCTTTTTCACTACCCCTGGTGGGTGGTAAGCTAGAAGGGAGGTTGAAATGTTAGGGAATCATAGCTAAAATATGTTTTGAAAAGTCTAAGCTTGCAGAAACTGTCACAGATAATTGTTGATTATTTACTTAGAGAAAACTTGTGAAGGAAAGAGGAGGACACGACAAGAACAATGAATGATACCACAAAGCAGACGGAGAACTCAATGTGTTGACCTCAATGTGAAACACTGAAGCTGAGGGTGGTATGAGTCATGTTTAAAATAAACAGATTCCTCAGTGTTACTTAAGAAGCTAGATAATACGAATAAACACAAGGTGAAGACGTGTTTCTTTAGATATAGTGAGAGGCATTAATTGGTTCGCTGTCAAATGAAAAATTTCACCCCTCAGACGTGTGGTGTGTGTTGAGAAAAGCATATGTTACATGCAGAAATATCTAAGATATAAGAAGAAGACAATCAGCCAGTGACCAAAAGAACCCCTAGAACACTTCACATAATGGTTCGGGAGAATCCTACTCAGGAGATTTATTGATGGTGCCAAAGTTCATTCCAGTGTCATATCTCCCGTGTCCAGGTCCCGTTGAGCATCAGCAACAATCAGGAGTCTTTGTGAAGTGGTTAACTCAACTTACTGAAACAGATGTAAAGAAGAGTAAATGGGCACACAAAAAGAGAAGAGATAATCATGCAGTGGGCACGCACAATGTTGTGAAAAGTCTTTGAAGCTCCAAGTCTGAGAAGGAACAAGCCTCATCAAACCCCAACTCTAAGCCTGCCTCTGTTTCCCACACTGCAGCACCAAACTTGCTTAGGAGACAGAGATATCAAATACTTTAAAAATCGTTTGAAAAAATGATCACCTCAGGGCCTCTCTTTCAACAAGCAAGATGTAAAGGACTTCTGCCTCCTCCAACTGACTAACATCCAGTCCAACGCAGTTAACAGTCAATGCAACAACAGTGTTTGAAGTTGGATGGGGAAAGCCAATGGTAGGAGCAGTTTCAGCTTATTCCTACTTTGCCTGCAGCATTCCTGGGATTAGAGTCACCCATAATGCTTTGTGGCTATTAACAGAAAATTCTTCTTTGAAAACCACTAAATATGATCATCTATTTAGAAGAGAAAGAATGACTCGGGGCAACAAAACCTATACAGCACATTTGCAAAGAACATGTATTATAACTGATATTAGTTTCCAATGAAAACAGGAATTAGAGCTAGGAGGCCATTAGTGCGGACTCAGCCCACCTGACTGAAGTTCATATGCTCCCCACTCATACTTCCCACTTCTGAGTAGTAAAACATGTGCTTTGTACAATGAGATCAGATTTCTTTAACACTCCAAGCACCTATAATTACAATACTCTTCTCAAAGAATATCATCATAAGCCTTTCAGATTCACTCATAGTAAAGAAAATTATTTATTTTTTAATAGGAAAGAAAGTGGTCATTGGTATGTACAGGGAAAAATATGTTAGAATTTATTTCAGTTATTATTATTATTGCTATTACTTAACAGAATTCTGTCTAGATTTTTCTATTTCATTAATCTTTTTACGTTTTAAAATTCACAAATGGTGTGAGAGCTGATATATGCATATCCTGTTGGGTTGATGAGATACAATTGTGAGTTCCCATTAAGTGTTTCTCCCATCTCCATTACACAGTGTAGACCCCACTCAGATGCAACTACTGACTGACAGTGACCGATAGGACTTCAGCAAGAATACTGAAACAGAGCTTATATAGTGCTTTCCATTAGGGCTTTACTCCCTTGGAGAGTGACTGAAATATAAGGAATCCATAAAGGACTGACTTTGCTGAGGACACAGGGACTTTGTCAGATGGCACCTACATGAGAGTGAGGTCACTCTGGATTTTTCATCATCACACTATTAGATAACCTCTGTTATAGATGCACATGGAACACTGAGAACAGAGTAACACACTGAGAGAAGTACATAGTAGTTCCCTTACAGTTTTACATCTCAGGATGATTTGCTAAGTATCATGTGTTTATTGCTGGAATGTGTTTTGTTCTTTAAAAAAATAAAATAAAATAGTTTTGTGACTTGCCTTGGTCAACAGGAATGCACCATCTTCGGCACAGTAAGAGTCATTAGCCTCATCCTTGACAATGTTTGTCAGCATATATGTAATATCTTCATAAATAAATTCCACAAAACAAATAACCACTCTTGAACATATACACAACAGCTGTATTAGTCTGTTTCACACAACAGAGATTGGTCAGTGAAAATGGATAAAAAGGCTTCTTACAATAAATTGTATATTTTAAATTAAGCACATCACAGTTTAATAATAGTTATTTTCTGATCAAACGGAGAAATCTATGTGAAAATGCAACTGAATTTTCCTCTTAATCAGTTTGATTCAGAAGCATTCTACCTGGGAATTCTCTGTCTCTCCCTGCCTTGGATCTCTCTCTCTCTCTCTCTCTCTCTCTCTCTCTCTCTCTCTCTCTCTCTCACTTTCTTTTTCTGTAGATCTCTGGCAGATTCTATGTCACTAGTTTAATTAAATTCTGTCCTTAAAATTATAAGGATTTCCTGGAAAACCAGGAATAAATCTTATCTTGAACTGTATTGTTATTGATACTTCCTAAACAATTATATTTTTCTTTTCTTTTCTCTGCCTTTGCTTAGTTATGGACAAACTTAGAAGTGTGGGCAGACTTGGTACAGAAGAGAGATAAAGACAGAATTATGCTATCTTTTAACATGGCCTCCAGCACCACTTAGGAAGAAGTAATTAAAGGACCCAGAAGGCTGTAGACTATTATGTGGAAATATATTTAGTTACATCTCCACAATCACACCAGTTTATATTCAGGGTCTTGTTCTCACTTTTTAAATTAAATTTATATTTTAATGTTATACATGAGTACAACATTTGTGTAACTTACCCTTTCATCTCCATATTCCAATTCTCCCACGCCATCTTTCACCTCAATCACCTGCTCAATCTCAAAGGCATGGTCTCTTTTTTGTTTATACACACATTTAAATGCATGTATAAATACATACTGCTGGTTCCACTTCATGTTGCTTTTATAGATATATTTTAAGGCAGACCAGTTAGTATTAGTTGGGGTAGACTAATTCTTTTTCTCTCAGTAGCCATTAACAACCTGTATATCTTCATCTAAAAGTGGAATTCCAAGTGGCTCTTAGCTGTGTAAAATTGGCAATAAAATTAACCATAACAACAACCTACTTAACATCTCCTTCAGCTACTACCCTCTTTAATGTCTCATAATACCTTCTCTCAGATCCAATGCAAGTTCCTTACAATGCTATCAAACTTGATTTGAGAATATTCAAATCCCTTTTTTTCTTGTTACATAAAGGTTTTAAAATTAAGTGTGAGTATCCAACCATGACTTCAGCTATTAGAGGGATTTTTACTTTTCATTCATTCTGCAGAGAAAGTTTGCTACGTGTTATGTGGTGAACCCTGGAACAATAAAAGTGTAGGACATAGTGACCCATTAACAAGACAATTGGGCACTGAGAGGACACAGCCATACACTGAGAGGCTAGCTGTCAGTAATATGATCTTCCAGAGTTATGTCCATGAAACATTGGGAAATATAAAAGGAAGTCGGCTGTATACACTTTCCTTTCTGCATTATGCAATACTGAATGTCCTTGTACCTGGGCAGCTTAAGCAGCTAGCAAAGAAAAACCAAATACCATCCTTTAAAATTCCTGTACATAAAGCATGTTTCTCTTAATAGAAAAATTAAAATAAATTAAATAAAGCAAGAGAAAGCCTTCAAAATTAGCTTTATGGGGTTAAAAATGACAAATGTTTTGGATCTCAGTATAACAAGAGTTTTGGCTCATCTAATGCACACAATCAATGATAGTGGAATATTTGATATCATGACTCAGAGAATTAGTACAAGAGTCCAGTCATTTCTGTGGTGGTCAATGAAATATAATTGGTTTCTATGAATATGCACTTATTTCCTACATATGAATGTATGAGGGATATGCATGAGTTTACACCTGTTTTCAAGTGTGTGAGCACTTGTGTAGGTATGCAGGTATATATGTGCAAATGTTTGTGAAAGCCCAGGGTTGATGGTGGCAGTAATCCTCTATCACTCTCAGCCTCACTAATTGAGGCAGAATCTCTCACTGAAGCCAGAGCTCAGGCACATAGGCCCCTTTAAGTAAGTATCTTACTTTTTATGTGCCCCGTATTGCTCGACCTTGCCATTGGAGTCAAATGCATGTGTTTGTGTTTTCAGCTTTTAAGTTAATTCTGGCAGTTGTGAAAAATATACTAATATTATAATTCTGTATGGAATTTAAAAAGCAGGACATTTGTTGGTTTTACAGGTATCCTGGTAATTGGTGATTTATTCTTCCTTGTTCAGTACTGGATATTTAATGCCTGGGACCATATTACTCTTAACACTAGATACACATTTTGTACCTCAGATGGAATACCACATAAGTGAACATATTCTAGCCACATAGACACAGGCCATTCCAAATATCATGTTCTATTATAGTAATAGCTTTGTGAAGTTTTCCATAATAACTGAAAAAAGGTAATCATAAACAGGATACATGGGTGGACCCATCAGGTAGAGGGGTTATTTCAAAGGGAAATTTTCAGCTATCAGCCTTAGATGTTATCTGATTACATTCTTAGGCTTTGGGTTGAAGGAATGCAGAAAATGGTCTTTATATTCCAGAAGGGCTTGTTTCTAAAGCACAAGGATTTTCAGTTATATAAAAAAGGAACAAAGAATAGCTACTTGTGAGGAGTAAATAGCCCATGATAATTTGGCTCTGGATTTGGAGTAGTCCAAGTCTCCACCGTCATTGTGTAGATCAGCATTGTAGAAAGCTTAGTGCAACTATGGCTTTTTGTTTTTTTTCCTGAAAATTCCAGGTTATACTTTGTACTTGTATCACAGTGTTGTGTAAATCATCATTTCCTCATGTTATGGAATGAAAAGTAAATTTTGATAATGTCTTTTCACCAAATTTTACAAGCTTCTAATCTCAAATGCTTCAAAACACACAAAAGTTTGAAATCCCTGCATAAGGAAGTTGTTAAAGCCTATCTCTTATCTCTCACCTAAAATAATTTACTTTAGGTCTTTTTGCGGAAGCACAGTTGAGACATGTAAGCATATGTTATCTTCCACATCTGGTTATCATCCACTGACATAATATTCTGTGTACACGTGACAATTCTTCAGCAAAGCAGAAAGTGAGCCATATGGCTGCTGTCCTGACAAGCACATGAGACAGGAACAGGTAACAGAAAGCTACCTGTATGCAATGGTACAGCTTAGCTATATTGGGTGAGATCTCACTCTAGCCTCTGGTTAACGGCATGCCATGGATCAAAGATAAGATCATGTCAACATCACAGCAGATGTTACAGCATCTCAGTGAAGTTTCCCCTGTCTTCACATGACAACATTTAGAAGATTTCTCTTATAATTGGTAATGACTTGATACAAAGTCCAAATAATTCAAGCAGAAAAATTCCTATGTTTATTTCCATCACTGATCCAGAAGACTGAAGGATTAAGCTGACAACGAATGTTGTATTTTTAGCATTTTCCAGTATCAATTCTTTGTGAGATGTCATTCAAAAAAGTCTATTTAGACAAATTTTAACTTTTCTAATATATTCAAACATGGATTAATTATTAAAATGTGTGCTGTCACACAATTCATATATTCCCTCTTATGAGCCTTGTTTTAGTGAATGGTGGATATATATATATATATATATATATATATATATATATATATATTAATATTACATTTTTAAATAATGTTAGTGTAACCTAAGATAAATGATTATTTATCAGCATGTAGAAGAAAATTGGATATTCTAGTATAACATTAAGGAATATAAAAATTACTAGGACCATATTTATGCCTCTCATGGACAATCTACATATTTTATTATAGACATAAATTTCAATTCAGATCTTGACATAAAAATAAAATATTTTTGGCTACTCATGAGATCCTTTTCCTTCCTTCCTGAGCTGGCTCTTCCAGCCTTGATATGTGGGTTTATGCCTAGTCTCACTGTATCTTGAAATGCCATGTTCAGTCAATATCAGTGGGAAGCCTTCTCTTTTACGAAGGTAAATGGAGGAGGAGTGGATCTCATGGAACATGAAAGTTGGAGGGGACTGGGGGACTGAAAGGACTATGTCATTGATTCCAGGATAAGTGATGTTACCAGAACAAGTATTTCACTTAAAATTAGAAACTCTGGACAGAATGCTAAGAAGTGATATTTAGCAAACAGAATCATCCCATATCAAGAATTCTCTTTTTTCAGATTAACATTTTCATTGGGTATTTTATTTATTGACATTTCAGATGTTATCCCCTTTCCCCATCTCCCCCATAAATCCCCTATTCCATTCCTCCACCTCCTTTTTGTTTTATACCATTTTAATTACATGCAAATATTAAGGTCAATTCTAGGTTGAGGAACTATCAATACAGTAGATGCAAACTGTCAAGGAATAAGCAAGACAATAAATACAAATAGTCAAAAAACAAGCAGGGCAATAAACAAAATCCTGTGAACACTCCCATCTCCCATGATCACTGTTTCTAAGGGCTTATCAGGTTGATCAGAATATCTGAGCCTATTTTTCTGTCTTAGACTAAAGTCATTTTCATGCCTGAAGCCTATTTCTTTGTTCTAGATTTATATTCCTGCCTGAAATTATTTCTTTTTTTCTAGCCTGTAATGCTGATAAAATCATCCATGGCTTGAGGTCAGTATTTCCATTTTGGTCAAGCATCAAGAATGGCATATATATAGCTTGATCACGCTAGTCCTTTTTGTCCTGGGAATACTTTTATACCTGTACATAGTGTGAAAGCATGTCTGTAACAGTATCAACATGTTGGCGGACAAAGTACATGGCTTGAAACTGAAAATGGACCCTCAGACAGAGTCATTAACGGGCTGGCAACCCAAGGATGGGTAAGATTCTGCACAGAGCCTTACTAACCAAAGACAGACGTGCATTGCTTTGTATAATGCATATTCCATGATGGGTAAGTAAGACATTCTTGTCAGAATGATCTAAGACAGGCTCAGTTTATGAAATAAAAAGGAGTGATGTGGAGAGCTTTTGGGGCTTCCTGGAAGGAATCTGACATTGGCTAAGGACAAAGAAATTGGCTTTAGGCAGAAATATGACATAAGGCTAGAACAAAAAAGTAATTACAATAATTAGGGTATCTGTAAATTTATATAAAAATATAATATTTTTATTCAGTATTATATAGTTTTTTCTACCAGAAAGTATATAGAAATTTCTATGACTTTATTACAATCATAAGGATTTAGTTCTCAATACAAACCATAGAAATTTTCAATTAAAATGTGTTTTTTGCAGACTCCTCTATAGGTCTTTTGCATGTTAAAAGCTTGAAATAGCAATGGCTAGTGTGCTTGTTTTACAACTTATTTAAACTATTTGATAATGATATTTCATCTTCAAATTTCTGATTGTGAATTTATGTTGGACTTTTCTCTGAGAAGAATTACCAGGTTTTATCAAACTGAAAAGAGTGATCTACTGCACAGTGCATCCTTGAGATAAGTTATTCTTAAAGGTGCTCAAAAGTGTCCCTTTTCCATGTGCCAGTCATCACACTGGCATGCCCTGTCTTCTTGACCTCAATATGTATGGCTCAATATGATCTTCCTTTCAGCTGTTCCTCTGTTGTTTTCTTGCATTGGGCCATGGCTTAATTGATAATATACTTATCTTAAAAATCAGAATACTGTTTCAAACTGTGAAAGCATAATGCTGGAGCTGGTGTCAATCTGTTTCAGCTCCAGGACCTGATTTATTAGTAGCCTTGAAGGATTTTTGTTACACTGTACTGAGCTCTACTTAAATACTATACATATAGATTAATTATGTACCTAAAAATTATGCTAGTGATAAATGCTATTTCATAGGCATTTAATAATTTAACAAATTATATATTACCCCATTTTATAAGATTAAATTTTACAATTAGTTTTTCAAATAAACATATCATCTTCATCTTTTAATAATTGCATTTTCCTGACAAAATATAAAAACCAACTCCTGGTTTTTGTTTCTGTTTGACTCTCTGTTATGAGAAAGCTACACAAACACTAGGCTGGAGAGTGCCTATGCATTTAAAAACATGTCCTGGTCTTATGGAGGACCCTGAGTCAGTTCTCAATATCCACATGTATCAGTTCCCAATGCTAGGAACTCTAGCTTCCAAGGGAAGCTATGTATCTGGCCTCCTCTGGAATGTGCATATCCTCATTAACACACACACACACACACACACACACACACACACACACAAACAGAAAGAGAGAGAGAGAGAGAGAGATATTAAAATAAAAATATCTTTACATGTGCATAGAGAATGTAATCTAAAGTTATAGTATACATGTATAAGGAAGAGACATCTTCTTCATCTTAAAAAGGGTTGGGCAATATAATGCTACCACTGCTACATAAATAAAAAAGGCATTACTAAAAGCCCAAGGATAGAATGTACTGTAAAATAGAAACTAAGGAGTTTGGGGAGCATTTTGGTGGTTCAGAACATTTATTACATTTCAAGAGGACCTAAGTTTGGACAGCAGCACTCACATATGTTGGATGACTCACAGCCTCCTGTAATCCTGATCTAGGTGATTTAATTCCCTCTTTTGGCCAGGATACAGTCAGATGTGCATAAGCGTGGGCTTGTGTGCACACACACACACAGACACACACACACACACTCCAATTAAATCTTGAAAGAATCCAATAATGTATATTCCTTAACTCTTCTACTGAAATATTTATAGAATGTTTACTCTGAAAAAAATCCTTTTCTACATTCAAGTCACATAGAATGAAGTTAGGAATTCAGACCCCTATGCTTCAGTCAGGAGGACTGTGTAGATAATGTAGCAGTTTACAATACAGAGAGCTCAATGGTTGTGGGAGTTGACTTTTTCCAAACAAAATCTTAATGATTTGGTCATGTAACAGAGTTGAAACATTTTGTAGAGCTAAAATTTCATCAAATATCTTGAGTTTATCATCTCTTTGTAGAATATAATTATCATACGAAAGAAGAAAATATTTCAAAGTATTTAAACAAATATTAATTATACCATAAAGGAACTATTGAAAGGTCTCAGGTCATTATTTACATTGGTGTAGGCAATATTAGAACAGTGAAAGAGCCTGAGCTTACAATACTCTCATAAAACTGTATTCAGGGTGAAATAGAATATTACCCAGAATTGGATAATTTAGAAGATTTCTACACAAAGACTCGTTAAATGTGACATATTAATGCAAACTCATCAGGTTTTGACATTTCTGACATTAGGATTTCATTTTAATGAAAGAAAAACTGATTATTAATTTTTTTTTAATTGAAGTTCATTGTGCTGCGAGAAGACAGTGCTACATCAGTTTTGGCTCTAATGCCGATGTATGTTCATTCTTCCCTCTCCAATGTCCCTGCTGCTTGGGTCTAATTCTGCTTACATGGAGTGCCATGTGTCCAGCCTGTCAATGTAACACTAGCTATTAAGAAACCTCTAGGCATTGTGGAAAATAATAATCTACATTCCAGCATACTGTATGTCTACTTATTTTCCAATTTCAGAATGGAACAAAATGAGAATGTGTTTTCAAAGTAAACAGGGAGGGATACACGATGGATTAGTATATAAAGTATATCACATCTAAGATAATTGGCCTGTTCAGTCACCCTGCATTTCTCTTCCTTTCCACTAAATAGGAAAAAACATAAAAATTTTACCGAATAATTTCAATGCTAATTAACTCATTTATTTAGAAGTAATTTTGCTGTGTTATTTGTATATAATTTTAAAAGTTGAATTAACAGAATTTCAACAATTCATTTCTTTATAGTGTAAACCAGCCCTTCATTCAGTAGAATGTGACCACTGTCAATAGGCTATGGCACCTGCCATCAAGACAATGGGGAACAGCTCTACCTCAGGAGAGATTTGCCTGCTGACGTGACTGAGTTTAGGTGTTCCTGCACATCTGACTTCCAAAACAAAAAGAAGATATTTGTTCAATAAATATCATTAGCAACGTGCCCAGTAATTGCCTTTTCTGTTTTTAATATTTTTCATTTTTGATGTTATGCACATGATGTGTGTGGGGGCACAGGTAGCATATGCACAAAGACAACTTAGTAAAATTGATTCTCCTTCCACCTTTAAGAGTATTTCATAGTTTGCATTCAATTCTCAGGCATGTGTCTTGAGTGCCTTTACCTCACTGAGACATTACATGGCACCAGTAATTTTTCTCTTGTTAACAACTTGTTAGCGTCTTCTTTAAAGCAGCATTATTGAAAACTATAACACACCTAAGTTGTTTATTTTTAATTCCACTAACGCTAAATTGATTAGCTCATGTCTATCCCTGTGACATTACTAAGTAATCCTCACATATGAAATTATAGAATAATGGACAACAGTAAAGTTTGTTATAGATTGAGTATGTGTTCAGTATAGCATTATTTTTCTTATCTATTCAATCATTATCAAATCAGAGCTTTCACATTAAATTTCTATATGTTAGTCTTTTAAACAGTGAATAATGAAGTGGATAAGTAATTATGAATCATGCACAGTGAGTAGATGTAGTAACATTTAACGCAAAACAATTCACATTTAAATCTTCTACCTCATTAACTGTCTTACTTTCAGCAACTTCTTCCTAATTCTGAACATCAGATCTGATGCATAACTCTGTATTGTATAATAAAACACTTTGGGCAGAGTACTTAAATAATATACATTTATTTATTTTGTTATTAGTTTATGGGAAGAACAAGATTAATTCTGAATCTAGAGACACGGGGTTCTCTGAAAACATCAGGGTTGACAATAACAATTTAGGTGAGGAAAGTACAAAATCTGCTTCAAAATGATTCAGTAACCAGTGTTAGAATCTAACATTGTGTGATTTATTATTGGTATATTTAAGTACAGAACAATTTGGTAAGACATTTCCTGGTGAAACACAATCCCATGTGCACAAGCTGGCACAATTACATCAAAACTCTTCTCAAAGTTCTTCTTACATGAAGCTAGGTTCTATAGGTAGGCTACATGAATTATCTTAAGAGCTTAAGGAAGATTCGTATGTGGTCTTTGTTATGTGGACAGTGCTGAGGTCATCTGGACTATTAGTTACCTCTAGTCCTGGTTGTAGGGCCTTTAGGGAGCCAAGTTTGTCCTGACCCTAGAGATACCACAGAGATTTTTACCTAGGCTATTAGCCATCTTCCTTTCCAGGCTTCTGGGTGGAGATTAGGTTATCAAACTTTTTCTGCATTGTTTAACATTTGTGGTTTCCCTAGAGCTATCTGAGAGCGAAAGGACCTTTGTGCCCCTAACAGACAGAGTCTGATCTGTTCTCCTAGCTGGCACGTAGAGTGCTAATCCCCTCTGCCACAGGAGGAAGGGCTGTGTCTTCATACGGTAGAAGACAGAGATGAGTAGATGGATAGATACTATGTGAAACATCTTCTATAAGGCACACATTTTATCTTAAAGACCTCACTTACTAATATGAACTCAGCCTTTTATCACATGGAATTAGAATTGAATCCAAGCATTCAAATATTTGTAATATATAAATTTTATATACTAGTAAGACTGTTCTTCATGCTGTTGGAATAAATAAAGATTTAATTGTCAGGAATACAGGAAAAGTACAATGTTGGCTTATAACTAAGCCTTAACAAGGAAATTGATAAATTATAATGTATAAGAATCCTGCAAACCTTCTTATTAAAAAGAAAACAGTAATAGAAAACATGAAAAAAATAAGAATTCAAAACCCTAATACATTTTTTTCTGTATTAATCATCTTCCCACTACAGTAACAAACTTCCTTAGAGAAATGAGCCTCAAGGAGGATTTCCTTTGGTCCATGGATTTAGAGTGGCAAAATAATGGTCTGTCAACAAAGTTGCTTTCGGAACTGTTATGGAGTGAACATCATTGTAAATATAATTTTAAAAAAAGGTAAAAAAAAAACCCGACTCAACCTCATTTATCTAGGAAGCAAAGAGAATGACGAAATATTTGATGCTATAGTATGCCCTTTATAGGCACAGCCTAAAGAACTTGTCTCTTCCATCTAGGCTGAACTTCATAAAATCTCATTTATCTCTTAATAGTCCATGAATTATGATCCAAACCACCTTTCAATCTCTATCTCTCAAAGCTACATTAAGGACCAAGCCTTTAATCTGGGCTTTAGAAGAACATCTCAGAACCAAACACTAATGCTTCTGACCAAAGTAATAGGGTTTTCTTGAGACTGAGGAGATGTCTGCATTTATTGGTAACTATGCCCATTACCTTAGATGTAAAGGACTGAATTGAAATCTGTAACAAAAAACATCACAATGGTTGACAAACTACTACAGAGCAACAGATTTCTCTGAATTATCTAGATGTCACATAAATCAGAAGGCTGAAAACGTTGATCATCAAAATTTTAATACTAATTGCTTTTTATTGCACATGCACTATGTACTCCAGTGCCCATAAAAGGTTTATCAGAACAGGCAGGCTTGAAGCTCATGGTTTTGGGGTTTATAACAAGTCCCTTCTGTTTCTTTTACTGGGATCGGTGTGACTGGATTGAACACTGATGTTTAAGCAAATTAAAGAGCAGAGATTCCGTAGATATTGAATGGTAATCAACTGTATGAGGAGTGAGCTGTTGGAGTTTCTTATCTCTTGAGTGAAACACTTTGGAGTAATGGTAAGTTTATGTAGATAGACACCTGTGTAGATTTCTGGCACTGGTGTCAGTGAACTGGAGGAACAAATTGAAATATGTCAGCAGTAAAGTAGAAATGGGTTAATAACAGGATATTAAAATCAGCCAAAACAAGAGAATAAACCTGAAGAAAACAATGGACACATTTCAGATGATATGATCAAATTGACTCTAGCTTAAAAAGATGACAGGTTATTTAAAGAAAATCTCTAACCTAAAGATCTAAATAAAGAGGAAACAGCAAAAACCTTTGGAAAATGTTTACACTCAGAGATCAAGATACCCTGATAAGCAGACAGAAGACAAATTAAGAATCAGTAGTGCTGTGGCTTGAACAAAATGATCCCCATAGTCCCATAAGCAGTAACGCTATTAGGTGGTATAGCCTGGTTAGAGTAAGTGTAGCACTGGAATTAGCATCTGAGGTCTTAGATGCTCAAGCCTGGATCCTGTGTGTGTTTTTCCTGCTGCCTATTGATCCAGATGTAGAACTCTCAGCTGCTGCTCCAGCATCCAGAGACTCTGCATGCCCCCATGCTTCCTGCCATGATGATAATAGACTAACCCAATTAAATGCTTTCCTTTATAAGAGTTTCTGTACTCATGCTGTTTCTTCAGAGCAATAGAAACCCTAAAACAAGTAGCAAAATTTACAGTTCAAACGCTAAGTCAAATCCATATGCTAAAGTTTGCAGCCTAACAGAAATTAAGATTTTTTTATTTATGTATTTTATGTATTTGGATGTTTGAGTACCTGTGCATCTGGACATCAGAAGAGATTGTTTGATCTGTCTTAGTCAATATCCTATTGCTGTGAAAAGACACCATAACTATGTTGACTCTTATGAGAGGAAGCATTTAATTGGGGCCTAGTTACATGTTCAGAGATTTAGTCCATTGTCATCATGGTGGAAAGTGTGACTCCGTGAAGGTAGACATGGTGCTGCAGTAGTAGCTGACATAACTACATTTGAATCAGTAGGCAGTAAGAAGGGAGAGAGATACTGGGCCTGGATTGAACATTTAAAACCTGAATGCGGATCCACACTGACACACTTTCTCAAGTAAGGCCATATCTTCTAATCCCTGTAGTAGTACCACTCTCTAATGTCCAAACATCCAAATATATGTGCCTATGAGTGTTGTTCCTAGTACAAACCACCATAGAGTTCCGAGTTTACAGTTATAGATGGTTGTACTCTGCCATGTGATTGCTAGGAATTGAACTCTTGATCTCTGGAAGAAAAGCTAGTACTCTTAACTGCTGACACATCTCTCCAGCTCCCTAAAAGAGAATTTCAATGTCTTTTGAGCATCAAATTCTATGTGCGCTAATAATGTCACACTCAGATTTTTACCCTGATAAATAATACAGAGGATATTATAGGTAATGTTTCAAACAAATGCAGATCATCTCATTCATGATCTCCAATGGAAAACAAGAGAGTTTTTGTAGAGAGTTGGGATTTAGTTTAGAAAGAACCATAGTAAACAGATAAGATTTTCAGAGAATAGAATTGGGAATGGTCATTTCAGCACCAGACCAATCAGTTCTGAACACACATATACTCCAAATATTAACTAATTCAATTCATAAATTGGAATTTAATGCAATATTGTTGGCGGTATCACCAGGCTGAATGCCACCAACCCAACTGGATAAACAAGTCCAACCATTGTCACCATATATATGTTATGTCTTGATGCGCTTCTACACTACCAGAGGCAATTCACACATTGATACCATGTAGAAGAATGCAAAGGAACTTGATCATTTACATGCACACTTCACCTGACATCTTCTGGCTACAGCATCATCAGAAGCTAAGACGGCAGTATTATTTTAATCACTGCATAAAGGGGAAACTGAGAGGTAAAATGAAAAATTCAGAATAATTTATATGGAAATAATTTAAAGTAAAGTATGTATTCATAAGTGCTCTCATTTTCTTTTTAAGGACTATGATGAAATTCCCTCCCCACAGGGTCTGTAAGGCATATGAATTTAAATATGCTTCTCAACATAAAGCTTATTTTTCAATAGGTCATTTAAACACAGTTGAAAAAGCTTAGAATATACTGAGGGAATTAGTCACTAAAATCTGTTAAATTTTTGAACTCAGGACTCACACATTACTTTTGCAGAGAGGAGAGGAGAAGGACTGAGACTGATACTAGCAGAAGAAGGCAGCCGACATAATGCTCTGATCAGTAAAATTTTAATAACAGATTCGTAGAATTTTCAAAAAAGGGGCCATATCTACTAGCTTCCTTAAAGAAATCTAGAGAATTCTACAAATACAGACATGGTCTTGCACCCTCAGGAAAGCAGTTTTGTGTACTATACACATAAAGGAAAACATTATGGAAACTATTATTATTAAGGTTACAGATCAACGTGTTTGAAAATAAAATGTCAAAAATATTGTAGGTATGGTTTCATATTTAGCAAACATCTTTGTAAACTTGATAGACATACGTTATTACAGATTAGAAATTAATACCTATAGCTATATAGTCATAAGTGTATAAAGGATTGGGGATTTACATTATAATAAAATGACTGCTATGATAAATACAATTAAAACAATTATATTTAAAAACACAGATATGTCATAGTATAGTTGAGTATACCTATACCAGTCATAAAATAGAGTCCAATGGTACAGTTTACCAGCCAGAAGATAAACTTTTCTGCTTAGCTTATGAATCAAAGCTCACTGTATATCCACTATATCAAAAAATAAATGAGATTGTGTTGGACAAGCTGTGGGTGTAAGATAGGCAATGTGTCTTGAGATCAAGGGATGAAGCATTAGAGGAATCCTGGCAGAAGATGCAGTAGAATCTTCCCCAGATAGTATACCAGCTGAGCATTTGGTATGTTTATGTTGAATTTTACACCTCAGTAAAAGAGAAAAATCTCTTGTAGAGCCAGGCAACATTCACAAGAAAAACACACAGAAGTGACTGATGAAATATTGAAACACTGACCATTTCTATGTAGTTGACATATTAATAGAAAGCATAAGAACTTGGAACTAGAATTGGTTCAATTGTTAACTTGTTGCTCTGGACTCAGTCCATTTTTATCAAACAAAAATAAAAAGCGCACATTATTCCTAGTGAGTATTACTAACACATAACCACAGAGTGGAGTGCAAATATTGAAAGCTCTCTCCTGTCATCTACACACACACACATGCACACACACACACACACACACACCATGAGAGAAAGAGAGAGGGGGGAGGGGGGAAGGGGGAGGGAAGGGGGAGGGGGAGGGAAAGGAAGGGAGGAAGAGAGGGAGATAGAGAACGAGAGAGAGATAGGTTCACACAGGATTTGAATAATATTTATTCCTGTCTGTTAAATGAAAATTTGCATTTTGACATAATCTCCTGCTTATAGTGGTGATCCTAAATTCATAACAAAAATATTACCCACAACCTCAACTCTAGAAATGTCTGATAGGTATTACCAATAGCTAAATGGACAGTTAATCTGTTAACATTAAATTAAACTAATATTTTACTAAAGAGTTTAAGTGCATCATGCCTTGGCATCATATACAGCTGTCAATCAGTGTAATCTAATTTTGAAGTTATCTCCTAGGAATCGGGGGGAAGAATCTTGCTTTCTGACGGTGGATGGTCAGACACACAGTATGTTCTGTTCATCCTAGCAAGGCCCAATGCGTTCCTCAAAAACTCTTGGCTAATCTGTCAAGCACACACCAGGGACGCTGCAGGGCACTGACAATTTTCTAGAACAACCCTTAATGAATCTTGGCAGATGTTTGCTTTTAATCAAACGCCATCACACTTGGGGTAGCAGATGCCCAGATGTCTTTAGGGACTACATAGGACGTGAATGCATATAAAGTTATTTGATTAGTTTTACTACAATTGATGTTAGCTTCCCTGAGAGCACAGCCTGAATCATGGATGTTACAGCATGTCTCCATAGCATCATCAACTGCTATCACTAACTTTTTATCCTGTTGAAGATCAAACAAACAGAATCTGAGAACTTCCATGATTTGATTAAGATCATAAATGAACTGGAACCGAAGCTACCCCTGAGTTGTTAGATTTCTAATGAAATTAATGAAAATGTTCAATTAAACAGAGAGCAGAGAAGAGGTCTTCATATTTTTGGTGACTATTTTTTTGAGTCCTATTTTACAATATCATCTAATCTCAATGCCCTTCAGATAAAAAGTTTGAGAGCTCAGTCCTTTTTCATGTTCTTTGCAAGTCAGACTAAATCAGGTGATCTTAGTGCCTTTCTGTTGTATTGTGAAGGCCCAACTCTACCACAAGTAGTCATGTATGACATGAACTCTTATTGACAGAGAACTCTCACATTCAAACAAAATCAGATACCTGTGTTTATGATGATAAGGTAAGTTGGAGGTAAATGAAATTACCAACACACAGATGCTTGATTTCCATGTTCTAATCTGCAAAGACAGCTTATTTCTGATATTCTAAACACATTTGTGACACCTTAAGACAGTGCATCACAGCCCCATCCAAAGACTACAAAGGAGTCTTGTCTCCATACCAGACTTTAAGATCTGAATTCCTCATCATGTTTTTTAAAGAACAAGTAATAAGATAAATGCCACCTTGTATCTGTAAATTTAGAATGTAGGCACAGGGTGTCCTAATTTTGTTTCAAAAGCAACTGTGAGGAGGAATGGGTTTTTCCGGCTTACAAGTTCTGACCACTGTCTATTGTCAGTGCAAATCAGGACAAGATCTCAAGCAGGAAAAAAGGCAGCTGACATGATGGGACACTGCTTCCTGGCTTGCTCTCCAAGCCTATTTCAGCTTGCTGTTAAATTTCAAGTGAGGCAACCTGTCCAAAGTGGGCTGAAACCTCCCACACTGATTATTAATCAAGAATATGCCAAGCATACGTGCCCACAGGACAATATGATGGAAGTAATTCCTTAATTGAGTTTCTCTTTTGTCAGGAATATCTAGGTTAGAGTCAAGCTGAGAAAATACTAATCAGCACAGAAGATTTCTTTTAAGAGAGTTCATGTAAATTTGCCATTAACTTTGGAGAAGGTATGCAATAAAAGGTGTTGGACCATAATCATTCTTATTCTTGATGCCCTCGTTGAGAGGTCCCTCTAGTCAAGTCAGAGACATGGTGGCATACAACCAGGCTTTCAGTGCTCTCTCAGCAGACTAACAGTAAATCCTAAGGTTGGGGCTTGAACAACTTTGCACATCTCTTTTCAGCCTACCCACCATAGAAGAGACAGGTTGTCCTTATACTTCTACATGAAAAGTTAAATACAGTCACTTACTCTGCAGCAAGTCACAATCTCATCTGCAGATTAATAATGTTTTACAAGACAGCAAACAGATACCTTCTTTCTAGAATTAACTTAGTGACAGCATTTTCAATTATAATATCAAATAAAATACGAACAAAATATGAACGTGATACCATTTTCAACATTTTATTGGAAAGAATGAATTAGCTGAATTTCCTGTGCCCTTAAAATTTGCAAGGGATAGAGTAAGATTTTAATCTAAATTTAGCAAAATAGTTGCTGAAACAACTTAGAGAAAAATAAAGTGGTAAAAATGAAAAATTAATTTTGGTTCTATTTTCTCCCTTTGCAAATTCCAAAGCTACAATTTTATAATTTTATAATGCCAGGTGCAACTTTCAGTCAATTTAAACTCAGGTAATTGACTGTGCATTTCTTCCATCTGCACTTTTATTGAAACTACCACTGACAGAGTGAAATGAGAAAAATATCTCAATAAACACTACGTAGAATGCCAGCCCCAATCACATTTTCATAAACCTTTAGGAAACATATTTTTACACACTGAAGTATGTGAGAAAGAGTGTTTTAAAGTTTAGCAAGAATCCTGATGAGTTTTACATATTCTATATCTGTTAGAAATAACTGATGTGTTTCCACCAAATTGAAGCTCAGAGAAATGTAAAATTCTAGTTTTAACACCATGGAAATCACCTGTTCAGGGTCAACAGTGATGGAAATGGGAGGTGAGGCTGTTTTCCTTTGCTGACCTTGAGTTGAGTGTAATGTGAAAGGTTAACTTTCAGCTATCACCATGGCTGTTCATCAATGGAGCACTGGTGACATGGAGTATACATATGCAAATATATTTGCTTAGTATTATACAGCAGGTGGCCATGGCCAATAACATCTGTTGTGTTCTGACGACACTACATTATCTGCTTTGAGGACATCTATGCACGATGAAACAACCCAAGTACATTTAAGATGAAATCCATGTATTGCCCATGGTTTTCATCTTAAATGCCTAAAACCAGCTAAATAAGCTCTAATTTCTCTTTGCCAATAAAAGTAATAGATAATTTTTTCTGTCCCCCTGGAACAAAGAAAAATCAAATCAAGGTATATGTAACCTAAAGTTTCTGTCATATCATTTTTTTCCTCACCAGAAAGGTCAAGAGTGAGAAATACAGAAATAGCCTCAAGTGTTAATATGCTTTTAAATTAGGTTCCTTATGATCGTTTGGCATATGACTTAATATGAAAACCTAAGCAAACTGAGGTTGCCATTTCGATCTCCGACCTTTTTGTATAGAGCAGTCGCTGAGTTTAAAAATTTAACAATGATCTTATTTTCGCCGCCCAATGCCACCGAGGTCGCACACGTAAGGGCTGTTCACCGCAGCCAATCTGCTGGCCGCCCTTGGGGGCAACTCCTCTCCTAGCGTCAAAGACATCAAGAAAGTACTAGACAGCGTGAGCATCGAGGGGACGATGATCTGCTCAACAAGGTCATCAGTGAGCTGAATGGAAAAAACACTGAAAAAAATTAACAATGTGTTATCCTAAAGCAAGAACTATGAGTCATTCTGAAGAAAAGATTTCAGCTCTCTTTATTTGGAAGGCACAGTTACTTACTGAATATCTACTTCTATTGTAAACCATTCAGAAAAGATTTTGTTATAAAATAATATGAACTTATGAAAGTAAAATTACGCTGATCATTAAAATCTGCGTGTCGTTCCAAGGATATACAGGTGATAAGTAATTTATTATTTCTTAAACGTATCTGTATTTCCTAAGAACCATACAAATACTTTAATTACTGAAGTTTTCAGATTTTGAAAATCTTCAAATTTGAAAGAATTATATATGTATTTTTTAGCTCTAGGTCTTCAAAATTCTAGACTGAAAATAATTACCGTTGACCTCTACCTGATTAAATCAACAAAGGAGATTCAGTTGATGCTCCGCTATGTACTCAAATTAAGACTGTCTTTGGGGGCTGGAGAGATGGCTCAGCGGTTAAGAGCACTGACTGCTCTTCCAGAGGTCCTGAGTTCAAATCCCAGCAACCACATGGTGGCTCACAACCATCCGTAATGAGATTCGATTCCCTCTTCTGGTGTGTCTGAAGACAGGGACAGTGTACTCATAAACAAAGTAAATAAATCTTTAAAAAAAAAACAAAAAGACTGTCTTTGCAGCCTTTGATACAAGATTTGGTGTGGAAGGAATATGAATCTCCCCTGAATAGGATACAACTAAGTGTACTTTCCTTGTTTCACCTCTCTGATCCACAAATCCATATGCCCTAAATATAAGCTGTCCCACAGTATAATAGAATCTAGTGCAAGTTTCCTTTCATTGAGTTGAATACTCCTGCACAGCTAGAGGGGTTTTATGATTTACACTTCCACAGGTTAAGAAATATTCAAGTGTAGACATCATCATCTATAATGATTCTTGAATCATACTAATATTGTAAGATTGGAAAGAATTAGGCTATCTTGTAATCCCTTTAATATATATTTAATCTATTATATTTAATATGTATCATATATCTAATATATTTAATTTATATAGCATAACATTTATATCATAAAAATATCTATACAAAATGTCTTATACAAGCATCTGAAAATATTTCTTTTTTCTACTTTATAAACATTTATCTATTTAATTTTTCTTTTTTTAAATTTTTTTATTGGATGTTTTATTTACATTTCATATATTGTCCCCTTACCCCATCCCCCATCCACCCAGGAACCCCCAATCCCTTCACCCCTCCTCCCTCTTCTCTGTGGATGTAACCCCTAGCTACCCCCCCACTCCCACCTCCCCACCCTCAAAATTCCCACCCCCTGGGGCGTCCATCCTTCATGAGATTCTTCCACCTATGCCCAGCAGGGCCCTCCACTCTTACATATTCAACTGTAGCCCTGGATCCCTCCCTATGTGCTCCCAGGCTGGTGGTTTAGACCCTGGGAGCTCTGGTTGGTTGGTATTGTTGCTCTCCTCATGGTGCTGCAAACCCTTTCAGCTCCTTCAGTCTTCACTCTAACTCCTCCATTGAGAACCCCATTATCAGTTCAATGGCTAGTTGTGAGCATCTGCCTCTGAATATGTCAGACTCTTGAAGACCTCTGAGGAGACATCCATATCAGGCTCTTATCAGCATTCACTTCCTGACTTCCACATCAGCATTGACCTTTGGTGACTGCACATGGAATGGATACTCAGGTGGAATGGTCTTCAGGTGGCCCCTCCTTCAGTTTCTGTCCCTCACTTTGTCTCCATATTTGCTCCCTTGAGTATTTTGTTGCTCTTTCTAAGAAGGACCGAATCATCCCCATTTGGTCTTCCTTCTTTATGAGCTTCATGTGGTCTGTGAGTTGCATCTTGGGCATTTCAAGGTTCTAGGCTAATATCCAATAATCAGTGAGTGAATACCATATGTGTTCTTTTGTGATTGGCTTACTTCACTCAGGATGATAATTTCTAGTTCCATCCATTTACCTAGGAAACTCTCTAATTCATTGTTTTTAATAGCTGAGTAATACTCCATTGTGTAAATATACCACACTTTTTGAATCCATTCCTCAGTTGAAGGACATCTGGGTTCTTTCCAGCTCCTGGCTACTATAAATAAGGCTGGTATGAACATAGTTGAGCATATGTCCTTGTTATATATATGTTCGAGCATCTTCTGGGTATATGCCTAGGAGTGGTATGGCTAGATCCTCAGGTAATGCTATGTCCAATTTTCTGAGGAACCGCCAGACTGATTTCCAAAGTGGTTGCACCATCTTGAAGTCCCACCAACAATGGAGAAGTGTTCCTCTTTCTCCACACCCTCGCCAGCATCTACTATCACCTGAGTTTCTAATCTTAGCCATTCTGACTGGTGTGAGATGGAATCTCAGGGTTGTTTTGATTTGCATTTCCCTGAGGACTAAGGATACTGAACATTTCTTTAGGTGCTTCTCGGCCACTTGAGTTTCTTCTGTTGAAAATTCTTTGTTAAGCTCTATACCCCATTTTTTAATAGGGTTATTTGGTTGTCTGGAGTCTAATTTCTTGAGTTCTTTGTATATATTGGATATTAGCCCTCTATCAGATGAAGGTTTGGTAAAGATCTTTTCCCAATTTGTTGGTTGTCGTTTTGTCCTATTGACAGTGTCCTTTGCCTTACAGAAATTTTACAATTTTATGAAGTCCCATTTGTCAATTCTTGATCTTAGAGCATATGCCATTGGTGTTCTGTTCAGGAACTTTTCCCCTGTGCCCAAGTATTCGAGGGTCTTCCCCACCTTCTCTTCTATTAGTTTCAGTGTATCTGGTTTTATGTGGAGGTCCTTTATCCACTTAGACTTGAGCTTTGTACAAAGAGATAAGAATGGATCAATTTTCATTCTTCTACATGTTGTTCTCCAGTTGAACCAGCACCATTTGTTGAAAATGCTGTCCTTTTTCCACTGGACAGTTTTAGCTCCTTTGTCAAAGATCAAGTGACCATAGGAGTGTGGGTTCATTTCTGGGTCTTCAATTCTATTCCATTGATCTTCCAGCCTGTCTCTGTACCAATACCAGGTAGTTTTTATCACTATTGCTCTGTAGTACAGCTTGAGGTCAGGGATGGT
>NW_021620632.1:2303721-2378254 GCF_004785775.1 Grammomys surdaster
TCCCCTCCCCTCCCCTCCCCTCCCCTCCCCTCCCCTCTCCTCTCCTCTCCTCTCCTTCCCAGTGTGCCAGCTCATTTTCTGCCCACAATGTTCTGGTTAGCCTCCTTCGTTAGACATCTGTCCTAAAGGTCAGGGTTGTGTTGTGTCTTTTACCAT
Source organism: Grammomys surdaster (assembly GCF_004785775.1). Taxonomy (NCBI): domain Eukaryota; kingdom Metazoa; phylum Chordata; class Mammalia; order Rodentia; family Muridae; genus Grammomys; species Grammomys surdaster. The sequence goes on from NW_021620632.1 coordinate 2,303,878, forward strand.
ACACTGGTATACAAAGAAGTTAAGGTTCAAGCTAATCCTAATTCTTAAATCAAAGCATATGTTTGTACTGAACCTTTGGTCTTAGCTATAACATTCTGATTTGACTCAGATTGTTCTCTGTTTTTAGGTGAAAAATATCTGTGTCTTCTTCATGACTAGAAAAGCTTAGGCCTATTGTATACTCCCTTGCTTTTTTATTGATCTCATTCCACTCACTGGGGATTTCAAGCAGCTGGATATCAGGAAACTTTAATAACTGGCTGCTAACTCAGCACACAAAGGCTGCTAGTTTATTTTGGGGAAAAACTTCTGCTCACTTATAGGGACTGTTAGAAAAGTTAGCCTCCCAGCACAGGTAAAGAAAGAGGTGTGATTATGTCCTAGACTTCAACACCACCCCTGTCTATTTGTGTGAGAGTAGTCTTTTCTCAAAGTCAGCCAATCATATGTTTACATGTTACAGGCAATACCTTTCCTCTTTTTTTGTTTTTGTTTTTGTTTTTTTACTAGTCATGCACACATGCTAGGAAACTTTGCTCTGGCACACACTTCTGATAAGTCTACTTAGAATAAATTGTTTTTTTCTTCAGAGCTGTGTTCTCAAGGGGAATATGATTATTGTACAATGTCAGAAAATTTTTTATATTTTACGTTTTATTTAACTTTAGGTCAACTTTAGGTAACTCTGCTGTAGTTACTCCTAAACAGTTTTATTGTTAATTTTTAAAAGTCCTTAGAGGAGATTTGTATGATGTGTTTTGATTGCTTTCAGACTTTCTGCAAATTCTCCTTAAAACTACTCCTCTTTCACTGATCACCCAGCTTTACAACTTCTTCTACACCACAAAAGAAGTCTAGTTTGTGTTTCCTATGTATTCCACATGTAGCCTTCTGTTGGAATGTGGTAATGGCAAAAACTTAAATTTTCCATCTTCCAGCAGCTATCATTTTCCAATCCTCAGCTAGGGGTGGAACTTGATATCCATCTCTCAGTCTAGTCTTGTGCTTTGTGCTTGAATGTTGTATATTCATGCTGTCACAATTACTATTAAATCATATTTGCAGCTGTCCTGTTGTGACCACATGTTAATGTTTGCTTGTATTCATCCCTCATCCACAGTTGGTGTATCTTACGCAGCTCTTCCACAGTGATCTCCAAATCTCGGAAGGAAAAGAAGTGATACAAATGTCCCATTTATGGACTGAGTGTTCTACAAATTCTTACAGGTTGCACCTTGGCCGGTCGTGGGTCTCTATGTTAATATCAAAGCAAAGTGAAGCTTCTCAGATGATGGTTTGGAGATGCATTATCTTATATGCGTATAGTGATAAGTCATTAGCAGTCTGAATACAACTATGTCCCCTTATAGAGTAATAGTACGGAGTCTTAGAGTAGGTCCTATGATCTGTCTATCTTCAGGTTCTTGGTCCAACATTGCCCTCTCATCTTGTGAGATGGGACTTAAATGCAATGAGAAAGTGGTTTTTTACTACCGCATTGTTTTAGTCACTATGCAGTAATGAGCACATCATTCCCCGGTAGTCATTTTTGTTGCTGAGAAGGTTCAGAGCTAGGTAAGATTAGTGACTACTTTTCTCTGGTAGCATGCATGTCATCTTGCAGTACTATGGCAGCTATGCAGTAAAGATGATACTTTCATGTCAGGTTTAAATCCACATTCTGTGACTCCAGTGTGTGGTGACTTCAGAAAAACATCTTATAGTCAAGTTCTGAATGGTAAACCAGAGCATTGGCAATAGAATTTAATGCTTTTGAGTCGATCAGACTCACTGGCCACCATCTCCTAAGTTGTTGTCTTACTTTTGGAATTTGGCTTTGTTATTATTTTTTGCCTTTGAAGTCTATGGAGGCAATGCTGTACCCTACAGGGTTACTGCATTTTAACACTGCCTATCTATCTCTTCACATGCATATGAAGCTTCTCTAGTTTAGGTAGCATTCTATATGTCTTTTCTGAAAGGTATTTCATGTTAGACCGATCTTCTATTCCCTCCTCTACTCTCATATATAAACATATATATACATATATATTATAAATACATTTGTATTTAAGCAAAGTACTAGGATTATATTCTCACCAATATAAGTACTTCATATATGAGCTAAGGAGGTAATATACCAGTTGTCAAAATTTTGCTGATATTTTCTCTTGTTTCTCAGAATAACATTAAGTATGTTTGATCTAAACTTATGGCTATACTATCAAAACCTTCATATAAATTTTCTAAATTAAGTTTGACTTCTCTAAGAAAATATAACTACAGGCAGACTAGACACTATAAAGACAAATGATATCTTATAATAAGATAAGGGGAAGGTAAGAGAAGCTAGAAAGTCAAACAATACCCAAATTTTAGTTCTCCAGACATCTAAGTAAAAATAGAAGGCTGTGGGAAAAGCAATTGCAAATCAGGAGTTAAGCCCTAGAAACAGAGCATTGAAGTAAATTTATCACTTGATCACTGTCCTAGAATTGAGTCTCTAATGTAAGTCAAGCACATCAGACATCCAGGTACAAAGACAAAAGGGTTTTGTTACAAGTAATTCCAGTTTAGTTATAAGTAATCCCTATGACTTTAGTTAAACTTTCACTAGTGTTTAAACAAATGAAAATTAAAAGGTGAATATAGTGGTTTAAAATGTGATATTATTGAGTTGCTAAAACCATAAAAGTATTTCAGAATTTCAATAATAGTTCCTATTATTCATGTCACTCTACTTGAAATAAAATTTAGTAAAATTAGTTTGTATTTATTTTTTCTGCTTAATTTTACTACTGACATGTATTCTGTTTGTGCTCAATGCTTTGTTTGTTGAAATTATGTGTATTTGCAGAGAAGAATGGAAGACTGTTTTTCTTTAGTCATATTGCTTTAATCTCTTCTGTCATGTTTTAAGTTGACACTTGACCCCCTGCAGCTGATGCTCAGAACTTTTTAGAGACTAAATTGAGGTTATATAAAGTATCTAGTCTGGCTCAAGTCTTTTGCTACTGGATGTTTGTACAGTTCTTGTTTGAGCTTTGGATGTATAAACTTCAATAACACTGTTCATTTGATTTTTCAGTGCTGGGAATTATACATAACATCATACGATACAGACTACAAACTACCATGGAACTACATTCATTGCTGTTTGTATTTTTGGGGGGGGGTATTTAGCAATTCTTTTTTTGTTTGTTTGTTTGTTTTTGTTTGTTTGTTTTTCGTTTTTAGAGACAGGGTTTCTCTGTATACCTCTGGCTGTCCTGGAACTCACTCTGTAGACCAGGCTGGCCTCGAACTCAGAAATTCCCCTGTCTCTCCCTTCCAAGTGCTGGGGTTAAAGGCATGCACCACCACTGCCCAGCTAGCAATTCTTTCTTTTATGATTTATTTTTTCTCAAATCGTAATTCATTCACACAGTGGTTATAAACACAGAAAAGCAGGATGTGGGGAAGGGAATGACAATGGAGAGTGGGTGTTCAGAGGGAATACAGATATCTTCAGAACCGGGTATGGCTGGGTGAAGGTTCAGGGGACAAGTCACTATGACTCTGCCTAAGACTTGCTTGCCCTTATCTAAGTTGGTATTGTCTGCCAAGGCTACCTATTTACAAGGTCTATGACTACCCAGGCTTGTAAATTTCCACAAAAGCTGCCTGTTTACATTATCTTATAGCCATCTGTTTCAATGTTTTCCCACTGAGACCCAAGACTTGGTGTTAGTATACATGTATGACAGGCCTACTGCTAATTTTAGGCCTATGGCTGATTTTAGGCCTTCAGTGTGTAAGCAGGGCTGCCCCTGACATTTCCTCCCTTCTCTAAGTATAGAAGGGCTGTGGCAATTCTTAACTTGCGAAGGCGGGGATAGAGGCCTGACCTCCAGTAATTGAAGGGGACCCTGTAATGGCTCCAGTCCCCCTGTCGTTGTCCAGTGAGGCATGAGGGCCATACCCGTCCCGGTGTCTTTTTCTTGGAGAGGGGATACTTTTGACATCAACCCCTATGCAGTCAGGCTTGTCCCTCAGGGAACCCAGATAGATATTTTTATCTTTTATTTATATTCCCTTGCAGTGCTTAGCCTCGCAGCCTAAGCAAGAATTCAGGTCGCCTGTCAGAGGGGGTTCTGGGTGGCCCCTCTCTGCCTGGTCTAGGGGTGGAAGTACCCTCTTTTAGGTTGGGTGGAGATGAGTTTTGGGAACACCCTGTATAAAGTAACAACCTCATCTTGAGTCTCGTGGTCCTCCATAGCTAACTTATGATAATGTATCTGAGTAGGTTTTGCTACCAAATTATTTATCTGTTGTATCACAGAATTAGTCCGCCTATTTGAGGGCCAGGGACCAGCAGAAAAAAGCAAAATAAACCCAAATAATGGTCCCAACATGGAAGGAAATAGGGTTGACAACCTTGGAGAGGCTGAAAACCAATTCTTGTACCAGCATTCATCTGTCTCTTTCTGTCTCTGATTTTTCTTAGGGCCTTAACTACCTATTTCATGCTCTCTTTAACCCTCCTTGTCTTGTCTATGTAAAAGCAACCTTCTTCTTTGAGGGTTGTACACAGTCAAGAGCTGTATACAGCCTTTTCTATTGTACTAGAGTAAATCAAGTCCAATAAGGATCTTTGCGATTTTAGGAGGTCTCTTCAGACGGCAAAACGAGGAATTTCTTCAGATTAGTGATGTCAATCTCTAGCTTTGATGTTCTTGTCAGTGGCCCTTCAAAGGTCTGAGAAGTATAAGTTCGGAGGCCAGCATCTGGATTAGAACTTCTAACAGCAGGCATCATGGGTGAATCATTTTTACCTGGAAAGGAAAAAGAAAGGGATTCTCAGGGAGATTTCTCTTCCCTGGATGTAAATTGTTATTTGTCGTATTTATGGTTGGGCCTGCCTTTGTGGGGGTATCTATTTTTTTCATTAATCTTTTTGGTCCGGCTAGCAATTCTTAATACCCATTTGCTGATTCAGTCGTGACCAAAGAATAAACAGCCTAGTCCATATTTGACAACCACAGGACTGAGATTTATCAGAAATTATGTCAATATCATACTGTCATGTTGTATTTGTAAGGATTCTACTGAGAAGCACAATAGAATAAATGGAGAAAGAGCCTTGCATAAAATCACTCAGTGGAGGAGGCAGCTTGTGTAATAATGAAAGCCAAAGGATCACATACAGAATGCTGGCAACTGTATTTAAAACCAGAGTACCAATTAGTGTGTGTTATTTAAGTGAGAGAAAGAGGCCACATTTGAATACATAAATGCACATGAAAGAAACCTGGGAAGTGAACTGCAATATAACCCATTTTGGTCTTTCTAAAAGCTCATATTTGAGGCAGAGGCTAAAGCTAGGTTGTTTGAGTGGTTTCCTATTATGGAAATTCTATGGGTTCAATTTGATTTTCACATAAACCTATTATGATAATAATGCTTATAATATTAGAATCCTAGAGGTCAAAGAAGGAAGATCAGAAGTTAAAAGTCATTGTTAACTATATGACCCAAGGCTGTCCTAGGTTACAGGAGACCAAGTGAAAATATAAGGATATTTTGTTTGCAGGCTCTTACAGGTCCTAAACTTAAACCACAGGACAAATGGTGCGACAAACAAGCACAGAACCAACATGAGGACCTTTCTTCTCTCTGAGCAGTTTCTACTATTCCATTTTACCCTCTTTAGACATATCCATCCAACACCAGCACCATCTCTATAGTAAAGTTACTGACTAAAAAAATCACTGACTAAAGCCTTTTTCCCTTTCTGTAAATTCATTTGATTCTATTAAGTTTTTATCTTCTAGTCCAATATCTAAGAATATATTCCTGAGCAGGATGACTGCAGAATCTAAACTCTTTCACAGTCAATGTTGCAAATTCAGGGTCATTACCTCTCCAGAGTAAAGAATATGAGCTACTAGGCAGGAGTCTTAGGGTCCTACTTGACATTTCAAAAAGCAGTGCTCCAAAAATTTAAAGAAATTTTTATTTAAATTAAATAAGATTTTCACTCAATGTAGACAATTCTAGGCTGTTTTGTGTTTTCCATCACTAAGTTTCACACAACTGTTTACTTACAAAAATTGTAGGAATAAGAACAAATAATTCCATATAGGATATACTGAACACATATAACTAACTTCATATGTGCTTCATAAGCATACCAAGAAACTCATTAGTCTTCATGGTGAGGTGTTCATTTTACAAACTTTTCTTAAAGGTATACATTATAAAGTAATTTTTAGAGAAATGAAAAGAGCAAGAGAAGCAGCTATTGGATGATGGACTAAGAGAAAGGAAGCAAGATAGCAACAGGTTCTGTTGAAAGTCATAAGAACAGTCATACAGAGAGGTGACATAAATGCTTAGATTAAAACTATCAGGCTCAATTCCAGGTTTATCACTCCATTTACACAATGGGAAAAACTTGAGTGGTAAAAGTCTTGTAGCCTATGAAGTTGCTTCTTTTTAAAATTCTTTTCATTTCCAGTTCATTAGATCTTGATTTGACTTGATTTGCCATGGTAATTCCCCATTGAAAATTCAATGAGAAAGGGTAATATACATACTTACGCAAAACACAGGCATACACACTCACATGCACAAGCACACACACAAAGACAAAAAAGATAAAAGTTTGCATAGATTGTCACCCAGTGTCAAAGTCTTAACATTGTGGTATAGACTACAAAGTTAGAAAAAGAAGACTGCGTTTGGGATTCCAGATGAGCAAGGATGCTAGCAATGTTTTTAAAATAATCAATCTACTTAATATCTCCCAACATAAACTTGTCTTTTGATTAATTCATCCCAAATGTCTGTTGCACCAAAATAACATCTGTGTGAATTTAATGAAAAATTAAAGAAAAGTTCTTGAATTCCTCTATGGAGAATGCACATGTTCTGAACACTAGAGACCAGTCAGTTTTCTTTGTGGTGACTCACATCTGTCCTCATCTCTGTGAGCTCAGCTGTCTTTATTGTTCCTTCAAAACTAATACTGACTTATGATAATGCAGGAAATTTCATCATCATCAATTTTCTGTGAAACCAAAGGGAGTTTAGATTGGCAGGACTTTTGGACACAGTTTTTTTTTTTTATATCCCTATAACAGGGATCACATCAGATTACAATTTTGGAATCTAAAAGATGGATTCTTTCTGTTTGGTAAAAAAATTAAGAAAGAGACTTTGTATTTCCCAAAATTACCTTAATTATTGCTGTGCTAAGACATTATTTGAGTCAAATGCTTAGATTAAGTGACAGCATAAAAAGTTATGGTGTGTACTTTTGGTCCTGAATGCTAATGCAAAAATATCTATGTCATATGATATTTGCTGGCAACACTCTCATATTGTTCTTTTGGAGCTTGCGTATGTTTGAGAACTGCCTTTCCGTTGTTCACCATCAAGCTGGTTGGCTGATTTGATTTGTAACTGTGATGTGAAATGCTGATTCTATTCTGGGGCCTGCAATGATGAATTCACAGGAAAGGAAATTAAAGTATAAATGATGCACCCTATGTATTTTAGGTAGTTGACCCTAGAAAAAAGTTATCAAAAGGTCTTATTTACTTTTCACTTATATATAGATTAACTGTTCAACTGAGAAAGGAAACAGAGTATACCTAAATCAGTACAAACAAGTATTGATAGGTAAGGACCAGGAATCTTTCTATACATCTCCCTGCACTGCTGAGATATCCCCACCCCACTTCTGCTATATTCCTATTGAAATCAGCACATCTTGTTGCACCAAGTGCTTTGAGTATGAACAGGCAGTTTTCGGTTGAGCTATGACTTGCAGCCTAAAAATTTTACATACAGACACACACACACACACACACACACACACACACACACACGCAGACACGCACACGTACACATGCATGCACGCATGCACACACACACCCACACGCACACACACACACACGCACACACACACACATGCTTGCACACATACACATAGGTCCTCTGTGGGGACAACACATGCAATAAACCTCTGTTCTGTCTCTAGTTCTCAGTGGTTTCTTGAATTATCCTTTGTGCATAAATGTGTAAAAAGGACTCACATTGGTGGTGGATCTATCAGAAGAAAACCATTGAAGTGATTTTTGTTATGATCATATATTACAGGAGTCACAATTTATTTCTTCTTAGAAGACAGTGCTGGACAGATGGAGAAAGACTCTAGCAATGAATCAATTGGGTACTAGAAGTGGTTCAGTAGTTCACCTGAACAATTTTATAATTTGTAATTTTCTACTGGATGGTAGAGATTTTGATACACACACACACACACACACACACACACAAATATAATTAAATCTAAAAGAAAGGAGTCATTGTCATAATTTATAAAGACAGTACCACTTGACAAGCAAGCATGGACTGGAAATCTCAAAAGGAATCAATTGCTGCTACAGAAGGTGAATTAAATATTCTCTAGGCTAGAGCCCTGAAAGATTATCCAATAACAAGATGTCAGCTCTAAACATAACTGTACGTGCACAATACTCGTAGGTTATGGCTTTGTGTGTGTGTGGCGGTGTGTGTGTGTGTGTGTGGTGTGGTGTGTGTGTGTGTGTACAACTAAAGTAGAAGTCAGGAATTTGAGAGCATGTGAAAGAAGACGTGTGTGGATCTGAACGGTAGAAACAATGTAAATGCAATGCTCATGTATAAAATTTCTCTAAATAAAAATAATTAAAATTCAAAAAGATCACTCAATATTGAATTATTATTTTTAAGTTTTTTTCTTAGCTTCTGCCTCTTTAAGGTGACTGATATTTTATAAGATGAGAATATACGTGTGACAAATTTAGTCTGCAAATATAAACCAGAATGCATATCAACTAAATATTAGAGAGATTTCGAAAAATCACATTTGAGTCACAAATATAATAAAAAATTAAAACTATTAAAATAATTTGTTAAAATAACATATTTGCATGATACAAACAGTAGGCTAGTCACAAACATGTAAAATCACATTGTCCAAAATGATAATTTATTAGATTGTTAAATGTGAACTTAAACCAGAAAAATCTTGCCTTTGAAATTAAACTTAATTATATATTAACTTAATTATATATTATATCAAAGATTTTCAACTCCCCAGTAGTGGATCTGCATATTGATATGATAACTGATTCATATAATCACATTATTTTAAAAGAATTTGATACAAATGACAACAAGGCTTACCTGCTGAGATTAAAGAAGCTTTGAGTGCTGAGGATGCCAAAGGAAGAGAAAAAGATAACCTTTAAATCTGGATGTAATTTCTGAAACACTTGATAGGCTAAAGTACAAAGATGGAAAAGGGCTTTTGACAGTCCACATGAACCAGTGTACAGAACCTGAGGAATCTGTCATAAAAGTTGTGATTTTTATTTTATCTTATTTTTTGTCTTGGTCCCAGCTTTGAAATTTCAGCATTTATGCTAAGGTTGCTTATATTCTACAAACACAAGACATGTAAATGTTAGTTGGGAAATATGAAGACAAGCCTTGAATTTGACTAAAGTGAATACCCTTTATGCTGAATATTATTGGAAGTTCACAGAGAAATATATATACCTCACTTAGGGGAGGAGTCTAATGTTTATAAAAAGCACCTTGAGCACAGTTTGCAGTACCATGTATTGCTTAGCATTGTCTGCAGACAAATGAGCAATAGATGCTACTTCACACAAAGTGACTTATTGCATGCACTTGTATTTAACTTTTATGTGACAATATCTATGCAAAATAAGGTAGCAAAGATTTTTATGTCTGAACTATTGTGATTCCAATGCCTTCTAATGTCCAAAATATATAACAAATTAAGGAAGAATGCAGATGAGAGTTTATACTTCTTTGCATTATAATGATGCTCTGTTTTATGGATTTCAGTCTGAGAGGCAACTGGTAAGAAAACAGTAAGTCTTTTGGGCTAGTTCCTTTCAAAGGTTTCATAAGTGATAATATAGTTTGTTACTTAACTAGATTATACATCTACACAAAGTTTAAAGCTGAGGAAATTTACATTTGCACAAATTTAGCATGGCATGCACATGTATTTTATAAACCGTAAAATGTGAGAATTGATAAGTAATCTGCTTTTCCTTATTTGTACACAATTTGTCTATTTAATAATTTGTATATTATTGGTAATTTCAAAGATAGATCCAGAAATATTCAGAAAGCATTTAATTTTCCCAGAGAATATTAGTATAAGACCCTAAAAGCATGCCTCTACAGTCAGTTTCAAGTTAATCATTCTCCTGGCATGTGCAATCCTGATGTCACTGACACAAGTTCTTGCTCTCAAAGATTAAATGATATCTAAAAAAATTTAAAGGTGGTTGTATTAGGGTACCTTTTGTAGTACATTGTTCCCTAACTTTTTCTATCAGAGTATTGAAAAACTGACCCCAAGAAACTGGAATATCCTCCATGCATCTAGTGAAAATTAAGGGGATGTTTCTAGACCTCTTTGTCTTTCCACTGTGGCCTCATTGGATTAATCTCCTTTCATCTCAGTTTCACTGCTAACATTGCATCTTTAATTGTCTTACTGAAGAAGAGTGACTGAGCTTGGTTTATTAAGGTGGTCTTCTGACCAAAACAGCTCTGGTAACAGCTACTGAGAAGACCAGGGAATAGGGAGATTGTCTTCTTTAAAACACGACCTCCACTGATTAACATAAAGAGTTGCTCTCTGGAGAACATGGCAGAGATCCCTGTAATACAGGGAAGTGGTTCAGATGCCAGAATCTTCTTGATTCTAAGCTTTTAATCGAAAAGGCAAAAGTGACCTTTCTTCTAGGATGACATGAGGCTTAAGTGTAAAATATCAACTCTGCACTTTCAGCAGGAACAAGGGAGAATATTAACCTCAGTGCCATTTGATTTAGCCTTGCACTCAGTGGGAGTTGCTCAGGTGTTGTGGAGCCCAGGTTATGTCTAAGATATTTATTGACCTCTATTTCTCTTTTGTTTTGTGACCATGAAGCAACAACCCAGTGCATTTATAGCATTTCTCTACTTTCCCATTCTTCAGGCTTTGGGCCAGGAAGGCACTGTGGTTCCTTTTAGTGGGTTTAACCCTCCTCCTTGTGGCCTGTACAAAGTGGTTATTCATGCATTGTTAACCTGGTGATTTCCTCAATTCTTAAATGCAAACCTTGATTTAATTTTAATTTGTTCGTGAAAGCTGGCTTGAAAACAGATTGTGAACATATTAGCAATTTCTTCGAAATCGCTACATTTTTAATATTATTCTGTCTATTTCCACACCTGTAAAGTTATTTCAGCCATGCCATTTTTCTAGGAAAGTAAGTATGCTGATATTCATGTCTCAAATAATGCCTGGGATACAGGTGGCAACAGAGAACCAGGAGATCTTTAGTTTCCTTCCTTTTTTACCTAGAATTCCCTGAAAGGGCAGGAATCACCACAATATTGTAATATTACCAGCTTTGGTCATTTTACAGATGGTTAACATAAAAGTTGAAATGTTCTCTGTGGCACCTCAATTGTGGGTGTTTCTTTGTCTGAGCAACTATCTGAGTTACAGTTAAGCATTTTGCATTTTCTAGTTTTCAGGAACTTAATTAGGTTTTAGTTTGGGGAACAAGTGGTGCAAGGCCTAGACTATATGGACAAGAATGGTCATTTGGATTTTATTTATACCAAAGGGATGATCTAGTGACTTTAAAAGCACTGGACTGGCTGTGGATCTGAATACAGGTAGGTCACAGAAACAGCTAGAGTGTTCTTCATTCTGTTTAACAAAGTATGGAAATGTTTTGAATAATTAGTTTCTTGAAATGAATGATACTAAACTAAGACCAATACAGATACACAGAGAAGCTATCATTTACACAAATCAATAGACCTTGGCCATTAAGGTACACTATTTCTTCTTTGTTGAAAAAATGAGGCAGAAAAACTGTTGTGATGGTCTATATATTTCCAATCCCTACAATACTCCCACTTTACAGAGTGTTTTGTATATGGTAAGTCTGTGGAATGGAAATTGTAAGTGATATTATTAGTGCTACGATGTTTAGCCTTGAGTCTCTTCAATCTGCATGAATAACTACTCACAAATCTGGTTTCCTTTTAAATACTGAATTTTACATTGCTGCTCAGAATTCTTTCTTCAGATGCTCCATCAGATAACCTGCAAAATAAGGTGTCCAAAAGATTTAGAAACAGCTCATACTCTAGAGGCTGAAAGATTACATATACATTCAGAGTCTCTTGGAAAACATGTCAAGTGGTTGTGTGAATTTTTAATCACACAGATTAAATAAGTGGGCAAAGCTCCTTATGGAGGGAAGGAGTTAGTCCAACATGAAGTAAAAGGCATGGTGGTGCCTATTAGTCAGTGATGGTAGGGTGTAGGGCTACAGCTTATCAAGTGTTGGTGGGTCAGGAAGTAGGCACAGAAAGATTGTAACTGCACCTAATCTCATCCAGCTCTGGCTCCCACATTCAAAATTTCCACAAGTTTCCGAAAACAATGCCACAATCGGGAGACTAAATGTCCAAACACAAAATTCTGTAGTCATCATTGTATATACAACTGTGAGTGCTGCAAGATGATGATCGTCTCAAAGGAACACTTTAGAACAGAGTGTTTCGAGACTTTGATTTAAAAAGTGAAATTTGGCATAGTTAGGAGCAGCTGACCAGTTTTTCATGGATCTACACTCTGGAGAGTTTCCCTGGTTTGAAGGAACCTGGCCCTTTGACACTACAGCTGAGGAAAGCATCTTCAGGTAAGTTACTGCCTATCAGTGGTATCTTCCTGGCTCAGTTCTTGACAGGCTCTACAACCTAGAGGCATCCAATTATCTTTCAAATTGCAAATCTGACTCTCATTTTGCTTGTGTGCTTCTTTAAAGTCAAAGTATCATTATATATACAAAACTACATTCACTCCATTGACATGTGACTATTGGTCAAATGTAGTTTGCAACACAGCCTGCCATCAGCTTCTCAGCTTTTCTTAGTCTTCAAAGTGAAAGTTAGAGCTTCCTGCTATCTTAACGCTTCTCTCCATAACATTTTCAATGAATTTGAAAACATTGGCTTATTTCCCAACACAGATTACCCCTTTGAATTATGTTGCAGATTCTAATCACACGCAAAACAGAGTAGGCAGAGGTTTTCCATCTTCTGAAGCAGAACACAAACATATACACATAACTTGCGCTCTCTCTCTCTCTCTCTCTCTCTCTCTCTCCCCCTCTCTTCCTTCTTTTTCATTTTCTTCCTCAACTGTATCTGAGACTTCTGTCATGAGAGAAACTGAGGAGAATATTTGGGACAATTGTAGATACATAACAAGGTACATGGGGACAGATACAATTTGAAGTTAATATATTTCTAAGTTTTACTTTGGAGGGGGAGCGAGCCAGTAGATGAAACTTTGGAGTGAAAGGGCCAGCTGTTTTCCAAGAGCCTATGCAGAGGGACAGGATTAGACCTGGCAGTCATGACCATCCTTGCTGGAATAGAGGCTCAAAGACTCACTGTGCCTCCAGGACTTAGTCATGGTTGCTATCAAGGACATTCTGCACCTGGTCCTACAGAGTGTGTGATCTTATGGTTTCTATTAACTTCAGAAGAGACTGGTTCAGTAGAGTCATAGGCTGGCTGACTTCACAGCACCAGTATCATGAGGCTAATTTACATGTCCTTTTGCCAACTTTTTATCACAGAGTACCTGAATTAAATAGGAAGTAATTTTAGTAATTATGACATACTTATGATTGCTGAGTTTGGGTGGAATAAGTAATAAAAGGCTATTTATTTATTTATTTATTTACTTACTTATTTTTAAGAAACTTGATTTTAGGTTAATCTGTTGTATTTCTTATCACTGGAGATTTTATATAATTGGCTTTTGCAAAGATGAGAACCTGCCTCAAAGCAAACAAACAACTTTTTGTTTAAATAACCTTGTAAATTTTTATGGACATGTACAAAACTACTGATGACGAGCGCTGGCTCTAAAATTATCCCTGATCTCTATCAGTCTCTATTTCTCAGAATCACCCTTGCTCTTATCTCTCTATGGCTCTCAGAATCACCACTGTTATCTCTCTCTGGCATTCAGGAGTCCACTGATCTTAACTCTCTCTTACTCTCAGGTCAAGCTTACTGTCTTGTCTTCAGGTTTGCCACATATGAAATGAGCTTGCGGATTTTGTCCATGAATCTACTTATATGTCTGCAATGATATGCTTTTTGTCAGACATGACCACACCATTGCAGGATTAAACTCCACTGGGCTGTAATCTGGGAGAAATCAGGAGATCCTACTTTGCATGACACTATGTCTTTTTCCCAGTGGCCTGATGTGTTCAAGGAAATATAGAAACAGGTTTACACAGTCTTCTTCTGACAGAAGCTCAGGATTATCACATATGTCTGCATATGTCTGCAGCACAGAATATATTTATCCCCAAACATTGAGTCATAAGAGCATTGAACTCTTCTGTTTTTTTTTTTCATTTGTTTGTTTGTTTTCCCAGACAGAGTCTTAAACTACACTACAGTCTTGTCTGCAATGTAACATATAGCTGATACTTCCTTCTTGTAAATTCACCTACTTAGTTTTCCTAAGTAACAGACACATAGGAAGAAGTCATGAGACTCCATCTCTTTTTAGGAAGTATTTAAAGATAAAATTCATATAATTTCTGTTAATAATATTTAATCCCATATTTCTTCCTCTTCAATTCATCCTCTAATACATCCAGCATTTTGACTCCAAACTTCACATGATATTTTCTTTAAAAAAATAAAAAGGAGTACATTTAGTGCTGCTTGTATGTGCAGGTACCTTTACTGGAGCATAGGGCCACATCTTGGAAGAAAACTGACTCTCCCTTTCCCAGAAGCTATCAATTTCACGTAGCTCTTCAGCTTGAGATGAACTTTATGAAACTCCCTTCTTAAAGGCTGCTGGGATTTTGGCTGGCTTGATTTTCTACAAGTCTTGTGAATGCATGCACAACTACTGTGGCTTCATGCCTGCAATGGTGCTGTCATGTCTGACAAAACACATTTACAATAGACATATAAATAGATTCAAGATAGAGACCACACAGGCTTATCTCATTATGTATTCAAAAGGTTTTTGACAAAAGAAAAAAAATCTAACATCTCCATCTCTTCACGATAAAAATCCAAGGCATACCAGAGACTTATCTCAGCATACCTAAGGCAATATACAGCAAGCCATAGTCAACACCCCTCTACACATCAAATACTTCCACTAAAACAGAAACAAGCCAAGGACATCAGTTCTCAGCACTCTTATTCAATATGCAATTAAAGTCTTGACTAAAGTAATAAGACAAGAGAAGAAGACCAAGGGATACAAATAGAAAAGGAAGATGTCAAATTATTCTTATGTGAAATGCCATGATTCTATATAAAAGCTTCTAAAGATTCTACCAGAAAACCCTTAGCACTGAAAAATGTCAGGTATCAAACCTCAGACAAAGGTGTGACACACCTCTCATTTAACATTATCACATAGTCATTGGTTGGCAGATGCTTACAGCAGTCCTCAGTCCTTACTTGTTAAGAAGTCATTCTAGCTCACATACCACTCTGCTGAACTCTCCATCCCAGGGCCTGGGCTGGTCTTCCTTTCCCTCAGCTGCTCTTCACTATATAACCCATTCCTTTTGATGAAGTGACCCTTTTATCTTAAGGTCTCTTGTCCTCCTATCTGCTGCTCTTGGATTCCATTTTGCCTCTCCCCTGTCCCTTGCTTCCTCTCTTCATATTCTAGTAATTTGCCAGTCATGTCCACTCTGGACTGTCCCAGGTGCCTATGCCTCTCTCTGCACTCTCCCTTATATCTACAATAAAACTTTCAATCCCTCATAATACCCTTTTACATCAGGCGTTTTTCTTGTTGTTGTTTTGTTTTTTAAATGCTATCCCCAAACCTCAGGGGTGGCATAAATGTGCTCCTCTCAAGAGACTTGACTACTCTGAATGAACCAAATTGCTGCTCTGACTCTCCTAAAGTATGTACAGATAATTTACTTCTTCTGGTTGGTGCCACTCACCATGCTCCTCCTTCCTACCTGTTCTATCCACCTGACTCTCCTCTACTCACTAAGTGTGTCTCTGACTCCGTACTAAAACACTTCCTCTCCCTCTATTGAAACCATACCTTTCTCCAAAAAGCCTCTCCCAGTCCACCTCTCCCACTGCTTTCTTCTCTCCATGCTCTAACCTCTTGATATTTGTGTACTAGGTAAGTGTCAACATGGAGCTGCCTGCTTTGTCTACTATTACTACTAAAAGAGCCACACCACTGTTCCACAAAGCTCCTTTTGCCTCCATGGAGACCAATCACAAGGACAAGGAACACGTGTTCCAAAATGACTTAGAACATTTCTATTTGACAAGTTACCCATTTCACTTGGGGATTACACAGATGAAACTTCTTGTCACCACATTTGACCCACATCAGCTTATTTCTTTCTGTCACATACCCTTGGGAGTCCTTGGCCCACCTACAGTTGCCTGAAAGCACCTGCAATCCTTCCCTTCCTTCCTCCCTCTATGAACTGCCTGCACTTGCGCAGCTTTTTCTTTTCCTTGTTCCTGATTGAAACTGCCTGCTCTGTCTCTCCCTTAAGGTCCCAAGGCCTTCTCATCCTCAGGCAGAGCTTCTGTGCTCTGTGACCCTGTTCTCTGTGTCTCAGCTCCCTCCCCACAGTCCCACAGCTTCTCTAAACCTATGTGGGCCACTGTGATCTCTCTCCTCCCTAGTGAAGCCTGTATAAATCCCTCCAGGGGAATTTCCTTGTGCTTCCTCCTGCTCTCCTCCTTACACTACAAAGAGTTCGGGCTCCTCACAGATGTATGGCCAAGAAGTGACATGTTCAATTTTCAAATTCTCCCACGTTAGCAACAACTGTCAGTGTACAAACAAATGACTCCAAAATATCTTATGTCTAAACGTGCTCTGGTCTACACTACCAAAGCTCTCTTACTGATAGAATTTCTCTCATTCCCACTCTGAAAAAAATCACTTATCTGTGGTTTTTAGGTGTTCTGTTCTAAAAAATATTTCACTTTAAGAGCTGTGCTGTAAACTCTAACTCAGGATTTCTAAGACCATTAAGTATGGTTAAGAAATCTTCAACAAAGACACACACACACACATACACACACATTCACACACACAATGGAGAAAACAAAAAGGAAGTCCAAAAACTTCATACACTCAAATGCATATATGTACATACATACATATATACATAGGTGCATACATACATACATACATACATTCATACATACATAACTACAGATAGACACATACACATTCACACATAGAATGGTTAGAGCAAAGCTCCAGCAAGCAGGCTCCAAGCATTTTACACATATATACATATGTACACAAAAGTGGTGGATGGAGCAAGTTCCAACACACACCAAGAGAAGTTAACATATATACATGCATATACATAGTCAATGGGTGGAAGGAACAATGTTCCAGTTCCCACTCACACAAATTGTACACACATGTTCATAGTTGATGGATGAAAGTAACAGTGTTCCTGCCCCCACACTTTATTTTTCCATACCTTATATATCCCACCAAAATCTTTCAAGCAGTATAAAATTAAAATGTAATTACATTTCAGTTTTTATTTAGTGAATTATTGTTAAAAAAAGTATATTCCCCAATACCTTTACATGAAATAATATTACAATGTACAGATAAAGAAAAAAAATTATTCCCCCCAACCTACATGTATATTGGTAACTAAGGAACTTGTTACAGAGTAAAAACATCTCAACCAGTCTTTACTAACAATTTTTTTTTTCAAATATTTTCTAAGGGTGATGGTCATTGCTGACAATCTACATCTTTGAGTTCTTCTCTTGGTGGCTACTGAATCATTGATCTGCTTCAGCAACAATTCCTGAAAGAGATGAAGCATTATTATTATTTTGAGTGCCAGAAATACTGGCCAGAGAGTGGCTGGAAACCCCCTTAGAGTTTTCATATAATTTTTAGGTTAAGCACGTTGTGATGGCAGCAAGCAGAGCAGAGCTCCATACCAGCATGAAATCCTCAGGAAACATGGTCCTTGTGGTTGTGCCACACTGAGGCAGGCTCACCCATGTGACTGTGGTAACCACTTCACCACATTTCATGAGTTCTTAGGCTTTTTGTCATTTTCTTGTGTGCTCCTTGGCAAAGTTCCATCCTCTAAAAGAGTATCTGTGGTATTGGGGCTCAGCTCCATCCAACAAATGTATATATATGTCTTTATTTGTGTGTGTGTAATTATGCATGAACACTTGTGGGATTGTTAAGGCAGGTCGATGGGGCCAGCCAGAGTGTGTGTGTGTGTCTGTGTGTCTATATGTGTACTTGAATTCCCCCTTCCTTTCTCTTCTTTTCTCTCTGGCTCACAAAGAGTTAAAGAACTCTGACCCTCTCAGTAGATTTGCAGCTCCCAGGTGTGGGAGAACAAAGCACTTGAGAAGTTAGATTTTCTTTTCTCAATCTCCTCCTGATAACAGCATGAGCTAATTACCAGAAGCCAGCAGCTTTTGTTCTTCGAATAGCAAAGAATTGAGGATTGGAAGAATGCCAAAGATAAAGCAGCTTTGTCTCCACCCATCACTGAATCTATACCCCTTCCCTGACTTCCCTAGGAAACTCTAGGATGCCAGGCTGGTCACAGCATACAATACTTAAACTCTTATTTAAAATATACTGCATATGTCACATGAACTTAACTCTTGTTTTAATAAAAACAAATTTACTTTTAAAAAGATATGTTAAATAGTATCTTTACTAAAGGTTAAAGGGGACATGCCATTTGACTTCATCACCTTATTAAAATGACCACATAGTATAAGCCAAGTAAGGCATTACTATGTTAGACTAAAGAAGAAATAGCAGGCATCCAAGATATTTAATTAAGATGGAGGTTTGCTGTGTGTGTGTGTGTGTGTGTGTGTGTGTCTGTGTGTGTGTGTGATGTTTAATTCCTAGTGTGGTAAATATATAATCAGGTTAACAAAAACTGACTTAGAAATTTACACCAAATTGCTTATGTCTTTGCTAATGATGTTCAATATCAGGCTTCTAAATTTATCTAAAGAACAATATATATTTGATAAATAAGATTGATAAATTGTTAAAGTCTACTCGGTTAAGAGTAACTGACTTGAAGATAGACGTCTGCTTTTATTTGCTAACTTTATTGAGCTTTGGCCGTTTGGGTAAACTGAGTCATACAAGAAACTGATATTCTATAATGTTACACTACAGAGAGGATCAGAGAAGTTCCTAGGCCCTCTATGAAGTATATTTATGGTTAAACATTTTATTTTGATGACAAAGGATCTTCAACTCATATTTCCAACTCAAAATTATAAGACTCAAGTTTAACAGGAATAAAATTGTCAATTCCTAAACTTAACAACACTATACTAGTTTATAAGTGTGGAGAGCCGCGGTGAGCGGTGACAGTACTCGCCGTTATAAGATGGCGCTGGCATCCGGTGCTCTCCCAGGTTTATGGATTTATTGCCCATTGTGCAAGTGGAAAAGCACGCCAAGTCACAGCCCATCCCGGGGCATGATATGCGTTCCTGGAAATGTACACGCCGCTCCAGGGGATATATAAACAGTGCCTTTTCGGGGCCCAGGTTCTTCCTCTCACATCTTAATAAAGAACTGCTGCAGAAGGACCCTGGTGTCTGCGTTCATTCTTGCTGGCGAGATAATTGCGCATGGGACATATAAGCTGTTATTAAATTCATTCGAAAGGCAAACTTTATTTAGCCTCATGTATAGGTCTTCTAAGTTAAGCCTAAATCTAGTAACTAAAACAAGTAAAGTTTATTTAAAATCAGTTATACTTAATAGATGGTCTTCAAATTCTTCAGAAATGTTATTGCGGAATATGGCATTTAAAATGTTTAATGATAAAATTTCCCAAAATGGACAGAAATGCCAGTTCGCAGAGACAGCACTGAGGTCTTGAATGTGCTGACCAATAGGTAGAACTGTCCGCATGTATCTCCTTCCACCAGGGCTCTGTCCTGACTATAGACATTGTTTAACTCTGCCTTATCAAAGTATGCTAAGTTTTCCCAAGTACCTTCTCTACGGGAAAACCTCTTAGACATTCTGATTCTGGCACCTGAAGGCCAATGCTGTCTTGAGAAGGAGCAGAAGATTTAATGTTGTCCTGTACGGCAGCCAAAGACTTATTAAGGAAGCTATCATGAAAGCCAAGTGTCTGTACTTTAATGAATACCAAGGTCATTTAGATTACATTTCCTGCTATAGTTTATCCTTCTCAGATCTTTAAGGATATTCACTTACTAACTGTAGCTTTAACAGGGTAAATGTATCTGCTCCTTTCCCAAGGCTGCTGCTGTCTTGTTAATTCATTTAACTCAGGCCTGATGCTCTATTTTTCTAGAAGCTATAAGCCTCCTGCTGAGAAAGGCATTCACAGTATACCTTGCTGACATACTTCACTCTTAAAGAGATAAATTCACAAAACAGGTTTAAAAGTAACTTTTTACTATTCCTTATTTAAAGGAGCATGCTTTGCAGTGATGGCTCTAAGTAATCAGCCACCTCGGTCTCATGGTAAAAGACTAGATTTAAAAAAAAAAAGGTTTGAAGCTTAAGCAAATTGTGAGAGTCTGAAACATAGCCTAAGATCTGTAAATATAAGTTGTAAAGATCTGAAGATATAAAATTATGAGTAAGTTGTGAGGGTCTAAAATTTTGTTAAGGAGTATAAATTTAAGTTATAAAGGTCTAAGTAAGTGAATTAAGTTTATAGTGTTTCAGATTTCTTTTCCTCTCTATGCTATTGTCAGATTAAAATTTCTAAAGTACACAATTTTAACATTAATCAATAAAGTTCTAATAAGCTACTAATCTAGCCCTGGTAAAGAATTGTTATTATAACTATAGTCAACAAGTTCTAATTTTTAAATTTCGTTTGATTGTCTTCTAAATATTGACTTGAAAATTCTCCTAAAAACTTCATGTAAACTTCAGGGAGTCAAATTGAATCCATCCCTCACAGGTAAAATTAACTCCAGATAAAATTTTTTGTCAATTAATAAAATGTTTTCCTGACTACTGCCTATTGCAGAGGGTAGAATCTCTCCCTGTTCCTGTCCCTTTCCCTCTCTCCCTCTCCCTTTACCTCTCCCTCTCGTTTTCTTTCTTCCTGCTTCCCAACCCCCGCGCCCTCTCTCTGGCGTACAGCCTGGAAGTTGTGTCTGAAGAAGCCAGTATTTCACCTCTGTGATCTAACTATGATTCTGTACAAAAAATGAGGTTTCCTTGTTTATGAACATCAGTCATTTAGCAGTAAAATGATGGAATGCATACTATGTGAACACACTCAGAGCAGTCTCAGCCCTGACAAGAACCATTCTTCAGTCATAACCTGAGATACGTGCTTATGAAATAGTTGCTTCATGATTTGCAGCTAATATTCTAGATCCTATACTTCCTTAAAGTAATGATATTCTTTTGCATTAGAAAACTCAAACTATGAAATCAAGGCAAGGACTCTGCTGTATTCATCATTTTGGAGCCTAGCTTTATTTGATGATAATAACATCTTGAAACCATTTCCCAGTTCTTAGTAGATGCCATCCAAACACATCTGAGTTTACTATTATTTCATTTCTTCCTGAAAAGTAAGAATTAGCCATTTTCCCATGGAACGAACAATTCCCTAAAGTTAGTCACTAATAAAAAGCACAAAGTATAAAGCATCCTTAGTATAGCTAAACAGCATTCTTTTTGTGCAGAAACTGTCATCACTCCTAATATTGGGCAATTAGTACACTCATTCTTTTCCATCTGTGAGGTCCGACACCAAAAAGCACAGGTATTTTGTCTAAATGAAAATGTTTTCATTGTGCCTCATGTATCATTCAGCTGATTCAGAAAAATAATAACCAAGTTGGGAAGGATGGCTTGGTGATTAATAACATTGGCTGATTTTTTCACCAGACATAAATTTGGTTCCCAACAATCACAGAAATAAATCACTTAATTTCCAAGAAATTTGACATGCTCTTCTGACCTCCATAGCCAAAGAAGCCAGTAGACATACATGTGGTCCACACACATAAATTCATATAAAACACTTGTGCTAAAAAATAAATATAAAAATATTTTTAGTGTCCTGACTGAAACATGGTGGCACAAAACTTATGGGAATAAGCAAACAATCTGAATTAAGGCTAAGTCATATGAGATGACACTGCACTGGTCACCCTAGTCCAAGACTGGGTTTGGGGGCAGGTCAGATAAATTAGCGATGTACAACTGAGTTTTACAGGGGCTGTCTTTTCTTTGTAGCCCTATAATTCCTTACAGTTACAAAGACTGTACTATGTCTTGTGAAGTAAATGACCGAAGCTGGGAAGTCAGCTTTAGGTTGACAGCAAAAGAGATTACATTTAACATGATTTCTCCAGCTTATGTGTTCTCTAAATGACAGAGTAAAGGAAATGCCCCAGCACAATCTCAGCCCTTTGTGACCTGTAGCAGCATGTATTCAGGAAGAATTTTATTTCTTTTTAAGTAATCATTTTGACATTGCGACCAGACCTGACTTATAATTCACAATTCATGCTAGAATTGCCATTAGCCAGCATCAATCCTGTCTCAGTCACCTGGGCCTTCTTGAGTATAAACACATGCTAATAATTGGTACTATAATGTATTTGGAGAATGATAATTTTCATAATTGTCAAGTATCCTTTACGTTCACTAAATCCTCCTCTGTTTTCTCTGTGCTGAGCAATTTCTACTCACTGTATCTTTTTAAATATATTTTTCAATATCATCATTTGGCTACTTTCAGGATTCAGTGCTGAGCTTCCTGTGTTACATGGTTAATACCTCCTTGTTCTGTGCTTACCTTTCATTGATTCTATTTTCTCTCCTCCCACACTCTTGTCCCACTTTTCTATTTCTTTATTCTCTCCAGGTCCAGGGAGGCGTGATCTTTTGGTAAATGGCTCCTAGCTTGCCTTCCCAAGAGCATCAGCCTTCTATATGGCCCTGTAATCCTCCCTTTCTTTAGAGATCTAAAGACCTCTGAGTGGTCTTTAGATAGAAGATTTCCAAATATTTGGAATGCTAACATAAAAACTTCATTAGTTTCATTTTATTAGGTCTCCCACCTATGTCTAACAAGGCCTTCCTCTCCTGCATATAGAGCTGAAGCCATGGGTCCCTCTCTATGTGCTCCCAGGCTGGTGGGTTAGGCTCTGGGAGCTCTGGTTGGTTGGTATTGTTGCTCTCCCAGTGGTACTGCAAACCCTTTCAGCTCCTTCAGTCTTCTCTCTAGCTTCTCCATTGCGAACCCCATGATCTGTTCTATGGTTAGCTGTGAGCATTCACCTTTGTATATGTCAGGCTCTGGAAGGCGTCTAAGGAGACAGCTGTATCAGGCTCCTGTCAGCATGTACTTCCTGACTTTCACATCAGCTTCTGCCTTTGGTGATTGCACATGGGATGAATATCCAGAGGGAACAGTCTCCAGGCAGCCCCTCCTTCAGTTTCTGTCCCACAGTTTGTCTCTATATTTTCTCCCATGAGTATTTTGTTACTCCTTCTAAGACAGACTGAAGCACCCACACTTTGATCTTCCTTCTTCTTGAGCTTCATGTGGTCCGTGACTTGCATCTTGGGTATTTCGATCTTTTGGACTAATATTCACATACTAGTGAGTGCATATTATGTGTGTTCTTTTGTGATTGGATTACCTCACTCAGGATGGTATTTTCTAGTTCCATCTATTTGCCTAAGAATTTCATGAATTCATTGCTTTTAACAGCTGAGTAATACTCTATTGTGTAAATGTATCACATCTTCTGTATCCATTCCTCTGTTGAAGGACAACTGGGTTCTTACCACACAGAGAGGTCTGTGGCCATCAGTCAAGTAGGACAATGTTGCTACTAGCCCCTCCACAGGTAGAGGGCATGACTACAGGCCACACAGCCTCAAGACAGATCTCCATATTAATGAGATACTTAGGGCATAGCCAACTAAACATTCCTTCCCAGACCCTACACCCTGCAAAAGGTATTTAACCTCAGGCCCACATTGAGAATACCAGGGTTATATCTTCATCCATTTTTCAACATGACAATAAATGTTTTAAGACCATGTACTATCTCTCTTCTTTGGAGCCCACCTTGGGAACTGTGGAAATGGTCTTCAGCTACTGAGCTGCCTTCTAACCTCCCTCCAATGACCTATGTATCTATGCCTAGCAACTCAACCAGGGAAGCTAATCAGCTGTGACCCAGCCAATCGAGTCTCCATGGCTAAGAGCCCCCTCCCTGCAGGACACAGATGGAGCTTCTCTCCCTCCCCCCTTCGTCTGTAGGTTGATCCAGCTCACATAACCCCCACTCTAGACCCTTGCATGGCCACTCAGCAGCACATGAGAGCTCAAGGACCCCAGGAATCAGTGGGTTCCTGGGCGCCTTGGCCTGGGGACCCCCAACCCAAGAGCTTTAGCTCCCCATGGGACCTCAGACTATGTTCCCTTCACAGAGTCTCATGGCTTCTCACAGCCCAACAGCCAGTGCCTGCATGGAGTAAACAAAGTCAAAGTCCCACACCTCTCCCTCTCTGAGCCTCGGCCCTAGCCCCTTGGTGGAGGCAGATGTGACACTCACAGTTCAACCCAACAGGTCCCACGCCCCCATGCACACTACAGCCCAACATGCTATGAACATAGTGGAACATGTGTCCTTGTTACATGTTGGAGCATCTTTTGGGTATATGTCCAGGAATAGTATCCTCCTCAGGTTGGGTCCTCTGGTAATGCTATGTCCATTTTTCTAAGGAATCACCAGACTGATTTCCAGATTGGTTGTATCAGCTTGCAATTCCACCAACAATGGAGGACTGTTCCTCTTTCTTCACATCCTTGCCAGCATCTGCTATCACTTGAGTTTTTAATCTTAGCCATTCTGACTGGTGTGAGGTGAAATCTCAGAGTTGTTTTGATTTGCATTTCCCAGATGAATAAAGATGTTGAACATTTCTTTAGGTGCTTCTCGGCCATTGGATTTTCCTCAGCTGAGAATTCTTTGTTTAGCTCTGTACCTCATTTTTTAATAGGGTCATTTGGTTGTCTGGAGTCTAATTTCTTGAGTTATTTGTATATATTGGATATTAGCCCTCTATTGGATGTGGGATTTGTAAAGATCTTTTCCAAATCTGTTGGTTGCCATTTTGTCCTATTGACAGTGCCCTTTGCCTTACAGAAACTTTGCCATTTTATGAGGTCACATTTGTCAATTCTTGATATTAGAGCATAAGCCATTGGTGTTTTGTTCAGGAACTTTCCACCTGTGCACAATCATTCAAGGTTCTTCCTCACTTTCTCTTCTATTAGTTTCAGTGTATCTAGTTTTATGTGAAGGTCCTTTATCCACTTGGATTTAAGCTTTGTACAAGGAGACAAGAATGGATCAATTTCATTCTTCTACATGTTGTCCTCCAGTTGGACCAGGACCATTTGTTGAAAACGCTGTCTTTTTTCCACTGGATGGTTTTAGCTCCTTTGTCAAATGTCAAGTGACCATAGGTGTATGGGTTCATTTATTGGTCTTCAATTCTATTTCACTGATCTTCCTGCCTGTCTCTGTACCAATACCATGCCATTTTTATCACTATTGCTCTGTAGTGCAGCTTGAGGTCAGGGATGGTGATTCCTCCAGAAGTTCTTTTATTGTTGAGAAAAGTTTTTGCTATCCTAGGTTTTTTGTTATTTCAAATGAATTTGCAAATTGCTCTTTCTATCTCTATGAAGAATTGAGTTGAAATTTTGATGAGGATTGCATTGAATCTGTAGATTGCTTTTGGCAGACGGCCATTTTTACTATATTAATCCTACCAATCCATGAGCATAGGACATCTTTCCATCTTCTGAGATCTTCTTTAATGTCTTTCTTCAGAGACTAGAAATTCTTTTCATACAGATCTTTCACTTTTTTGGTTAGATTCACACCAAGGTATTTTGTATTATTTGTGACTATCATGAAGGTTATCATTTCCCTAATTTCTTTCTCAGCCTGTTTATCCCTTGAGTAGAGGAAGGCTACTGATTTATTTGAATTTATTTTATATCCAGCCAGGTTGCTGAAGTTGTTTATCAAGTTTACGAGTTCTCTGATGGAAGTTTGGGGTTACTTAAGTATACTATCATATCATCTGTAAATAGAGATAATTTTCACTTCTTCCTTTTCTATTTGTATTCCTTTGACTTTCTTTTGTTGTCTAATTGCTCTGACTCGGACTTCCAGTACTAAATTGAATAGGTAGGGAGAGAGGGAACAGCCTTGTCTAGTCCCTGATTTTAGTGTGATTGCTTCAAGTTTCTCTCCATTTAGTTTGATGTTGGCTACTGGTTGGCTGTATATTGCTTTTACTATGTTCGGGTATGGGGCTTAAATTCCTGATCTTTCCAGGACTTTTAGCATGAAGCAATGTTGAATTTTGTCAAATGTTTTTTCAGCATCTAGTGAGTTGGTCATGTGGGTTTTTTTCTTTAAGTTTGTTTATATAGTGGATTACATTGATGGATTTCTTAATATTAAACATCCCTATATTCCAGGGATAAAGTCTACTTTATCATGTTGGATGATTGTTTTGATGTGTTCTTGGATTCAGTTTTTATTGAGTAGTTTCCATCAATATTCATATGGGAGATAATAGCCAGGAATTGGGAACAAGCTAGATGGCCATCAACAGAAAAAATGGATAAAGAAAATGTGGTATATTTACATAAAAATATAGTACTCAGCAAAGAACAAAAAAATATGAATTCATAGCAATCACAGGTAAATGAATGGAACTAGAAAAAAGCAATATTCAGTGAGTTTTCCCAGACCCAGAAAGATAAATATGGCGAGTATCAGCTTACATGTGGATATTAGCCATTAAGTCAAGCATAATCAAACCAGTATAAGATCCAATTATACACTGCATTCATACGAAAGATGTTAAAATCTTACATAGGTAGCAAAAAATGATGTAAAAAGAAACCCATTTAGGTACCACCAAAGAAAAACAGACATGTTTTCCCCTACAGCACACAAAATAGTCTCTAAAAAGCAAAAGTTACAAAGATGTAAGATAGATCACATCAGAAATAAACATTTATCCTCACTTAGAACAGTTGATATATTAATAAAACTAAGAGCTGCAGAGACCTGGGATGTGGGAGGCTCACAGGACTCAACGTGGGAAACCTTAGCAGAAAGTGGGGATATGGAACCTGAAGGGATCACCTCCAGTAGTTAGACAGCGTCCCAGGGGAAGGATGGAGACATTAATCCACCTTCAAAATTTTTGACCACAAATTTTTACTACCTAAAGGAAATACAGGGACAAAAGTGAAGCAGAGACTGAATGAATGGCTGAGCAGTGGCAGGCCCAACTTGACATCTATCCCATGGGCAGACACCAAACTCTGACACTATGACTGATGCTATATTGTGCTTGAATACAAGAACTTAGGATGGTTGTCTTCAGAGAGGCTCTACCAGCAGCTGACTTAGACATATGCAGATACTTATAGTCAACCAAAGGATTGAGGTCCGGGACCCTATGGAATAGTTAGGGGAAGGATTTAAGGAAGTGTAGGGGATGGCAACCCCAAGGGAAGACAAAAAGTATCATCTAACCTGAACCACTGAGAGCCTCCAGAGACCTAACCACCAACCAAAGAGCATACAAAGGCTGGTCCAAGTCTCTTGGCACATATGTAGCGTAAGACTACCTTGTCTTGTCTTGGTGTGAGAAGGTGAATCTAATCAT
Organism: Grammomys surdaster; assembly: GCF_004785775.1. Lineage (NCBI taxonomy): Eukaryota > Metazoa > Chordata > Mammalia > Rodentia > Muridae > Grammomys > Grammomys surdaster. Next base: position 2,331,779 of record NW_021620632.1, read on the forward strand.
GTAAGAGTTGATGTGCCAGGGAGGGGGATGTCTGGAAGGGCACCCTCTCAGAGACAGAGGGAAGGGATATGGGCGAAGAACTCTGTGGGAGGAGGCTGAGAGGGAAGGCAAAATTTGAGCTATAAGTAAACAATATAATAAATAGTAATAGCAAACTAAACAAAATTGCAAATATTTTTTAGAATAATAAAAGAAAAAGACAAATAAAAATGTAAAAGAAGACAAAGGATACCACAGAAATGCAATGGTTCAAGAGAGATGATTGTTAACACACACACGCGCAAAAAGAATATGAAATTGCAAAACTAAGAAGAAATGGATAATATTACAATATTCATAAATAAACAGAAAATCCAAAAGGAGAAATAATGAATTGGTGTAATTGCTAAATAATTATCTGCTACAGATTGGAGATGGGATATCCTCAGGGCACAGGTGTCAGAGGCTTTGTCTCCAGAGAGTTGCTCTCTATGGTCCAATAGAGCTTGAGAAACTGAGGCCTTAGTGGAGAAGTAGACAATTAGAGCTCAAGATCCTGTTTCAACTGTGCTCATGGGGCCCCAGCCTCTCACTCATCTACTCATCTTCCCAGCCCATGAGATGAAGGGTTTTGTCCTTTCCTACCACATAATCCTGTTAAAATATTCCTTCCTCTACCTTGCCCTTTCATCTTCCAACTCATTTAATCTTTCCTGATTCATTTGCCATTTATCCTTTACAATGTTATTCTAAGTGTATATTCTTGACTGACTGTGTTGCAGGAGATGGTAGACAAAATTTCCTATAGAGATAGGAATGTCCTACACATATGTTGTATTGTGTTTAAATTGTGTCTAACCATACTTACAAAATCAAATTTTGTCCTAAGACAAACACTCACCTGACCACCAACATTCCCCTTGCTATTTAGTTTGTCTCTGGATTTAAATCCTGAGTTTTATTCAAGAGAAATCTTAGCATAAGGTGTTTAAAAATTCCTAGGCATTGAGTTTGATATATGGAGTGTGACTGTGACTCTGGCTGAGAGAATGTGCAGTGCTGACACTGTGCAGTCCTGCAGAGAGGGACCAAGCTGCACACTATGCTGACATTTGCTCCTGCCTGGATGTGGTATGTTATCCTCTACAGACTTTTCCTATTGAAAACAATAGTTTAGATAAGCAGAACTTTGGATATGGGGATATGCTGAAGGAAAATATTTTAGGAGATTAGGGCTAAATTTGTAGGAAATCTCTTGCTCACTGTCAGAGAAGGAAGACAACAGGGCCTAAACTAAATGGTTTCTCTGTTATTTCCCAAATATGTGCATAAAAAGCATGACTCTAATTAAGTGAAAAACTTGAGTGTTCAAGAACTTCAAAGCCCCTGACTACCCAGAAGATTGAGAGGCTGTAGTGAGCAAAGTTTATTTGTTATTTAACACTCGCAAAGCAAGGAAGCCCTAAAACCTGATTTATTTGCTACTGATCATTGACTGAATGTGGTGGATTGCTTTGTAATTTAGGGAAAAATAGGAACTCATTGCTAGCATAGCTATTTAGAAGTCTTTAACCAAGCCTATCAGGTAACAGTCTTTACAATCCGTATTCCTTGGTGATTATCCTCTGTATCTCTCACAGTAATGACAGAGTTGGAAAGTGCTGTTTTTGTTACAGACTGCTGGTGTACCGTTAGAGAAAGGACACTGGCCACCTTGTCTGTTAATAGTGTTGTTCTTCTAAGACGGATGTAGTTACTTCTGATATAATACTGGAGTGAGTAGCTGTGGGGACTTGTGATTATAGCAGAGATTAAGAATGACACATGTGTCTGACATAATATAAAATATTCAAAAACTGTGATGACAACATTCTGGAAATTAAGGTTATCAGAAATTGTTTCTGGTGTGTGTGTGTGTGTGTGCCTCTGTGCCTCTGTGCCTCTGTGCCTGTGTGTATGTGTGTTCTCTATACAGTGTGTGTGTGCTGTATATAATGTGTGAGTGCTGTAGTCAATGTGTGTCTGTATGATGTATATTATATGTGTGTGCTGTATACAAAGGGGAAACATGTATTTCATAGCAGATATTTGGAGTTTAGAGGACAGCTTCTCTCTGGCATCCATCGTGGCCTTAACTGTGGTTGCCGTGCTTTCATGGCAATCACCTTTACTCCCTGAGCCATTTTCTTGGCCCTGAAATGTTCTTAAACTTCCTTTTTTCAAACAAAAATATATTAAAATTGTCATTAAATGCTTCATACTTCTCTCATCAATTTCACCACCTAGAGTACAAGTGTGTCCTACTTTCCCATCTCACATGTTAAGAAAACAGAGGCTGATAGAATGAGATAATTTTGAGTACCATATTTTAAATGACACAGAAAGCAGAGAAGAGAGAACTGCTGTGCTACCTTTTGATCAAAAGTCCTAAATTTATATAAGTCAGAAAAAAGTTTTCATCAGAAAGAAAAAGGATAGGAAGAAGAGGAGGAATGGAGGAAAGAAGGAAAAAAGGAAAGAAGGAAAAAAGGGAGGAAGAGAGGGAGGGAGGGAATGAAGGAAGGAAGGAAGGAAGGAAGGAGAGAAGGAGAGAAGGGAAAAAGAAAGAAAATTATTAATCAGAGCACTGCTAAGAAGAGCCCATGAAGGTTTTAGAAACAATAGAAAAGGACAGCCACTAAGTCAGTCGATACTCCTTAGATAATCAGAAAGTTGCCACTGTCCAGGCAAGAAGCAGTAATCATGTCACCATGTCCATTAAGGTGTGTGTAACCCTGTGGGAATGTCCAGACAACTGAGAGGTCCAGGAGTCAAAATCTGCAGCTACAAAACACCAATTGTAAGCTCTCTCTTCACCAAGCAGATCCCCAGAGTGGCTTTTGTCTGCCACATTTAGTAGAGCACTTGCAGTGAAAGTTACTGGGAGATTGTTCAGTTTTTGTTGTTGTTTGAGTTTGATTTTTTGTTTGTTTGTTTGTTTTATTATGTAATTATGAAGTTTCCATGGGTAAACATTTATTTAGAAAATTCCATGGAGTTTGAAGATTAGGAGTTAGGCTGAATTCTATTTCATGGAAACAATGGCTGGGCAGTGTGCTGAGAATACAGGACATCTGAGTTTGCTAACTACCTTGAGCTTGCGTACAATTAAATGTTTATATATTAATGATTTTACAGTTTCCCATTTGGAATAATATATACCACCATTGTATTCTTCCTTAAATACAGCGTTGGGTGCTGTTTTCCTCTACGCTTATATTTCACAGAAAGTACTAGGTTCTTAGGAAAGATATCACTGGGTTGTAAACCTGTCAACTTTACAAAAATAGTCTTGTGGACATGGAGATGGCTCAGGGGATAGGATCATTTACTAATCTTGCAGAGACTTGGGTTCACTTACAGCACTCACTTGGTTTTCCCAACCATTCAAAAACCTCAGAACCAGGGAATCAAGATCAAGCTCATCTATGGCTGTTATCTGCTTTCCAAAACAGCAGGTTTTGCAACCTGTGGAAACATGAAAACCTTAGTGTTATGTTTCTGTAGAGAATCATTCCGTTAAGCAAAATTAAATTATTTTTAATTAATTGGTTAATCAAGGCATATTGTTTATTTTTTAAATATAAATTTAGACTCCTTATATTTTGGCTAAACTGCCATAAAGAAAATGAATTAGAAATTATATGTTTAAGTAACACAAAGACTACTCAGTGAAGTGCATGGGGCTAAACTACATGGACTTCAATATTAATGTCATTTCTCTTCTCTCAGATACATTTCCCCTTGATTTGATATTTGGCAGCACAATAGCACAGAGATCGACAGTACATTAAGTAACTACGAGTAGAATTAAATACATTTTTATTCATTTATACAAAGGTAGAAATTTAATCCCTCTTTTAATGTGAACACAGGGACCTGAATGTATTTGTTCATCTCTAGAAATTTCTAATCACACAGGCATGTGCATTTGCATTAGAGCAATATTTCTTCCCAGAAGTAGACAGAATATAAATAAGCCTGGCTACATGTAAACCACATTGTTTCACTGGGAGCAGACCCTGTGACTTTCTTACAATCAGTCATGAAAGAGGTAAGAGTATTGATGTTTGAGACACGAAAGATCAAGATATATTTGAGAACTGCAAGCTTCTTTTCAAATTAGAGATTCTTTTATTCTTGACTGTTTCTTTAGTCACAAAGTTTGAAGAAAATTCAAAGTAAGGATGTTCTCCTCTGTGCTCATGTATTCTGTATAACACCATCTTGTTTTCAGGCCACTGTCACATGTGGCAGATGATAACAGCTCAGCATTGTCTCTGTACATCATCATCCAGTGATGTTGTAAACTGTCTATGCTGATTACCCTTACCACCAGTAGACATTAAGTGACCAATTATTAGCAGGGTCATTTATTGCTTTAAGAAATATCCTCATTTGCATATTAAATTAAAGAGTCAATGTTGGTTAAGTGTTTTCTTAGGATATAATTGCTATTAATCAACATTTGAAGCTTAACAAAAAGAAATTCTGTTCTATGCAAATCTTCAAATCTGTAGCATTAGACACTAAGAAACTTGCGTCAATAATCAATACAAGTTGCCCTTCATGATAAAAAACACAGACATGAATGCTAGCGAGATGACTCGGCTATTAAGAACAGATACTGCTCTTGCACACAATCCAGAGTTTGTCCCTAACCCACATGGCAGCTCAAAGCCACCTCCAACTTCAATCCCAGGGAATCCAAAAGCCTTGTCTGCCTCCTTATTCATGGATGCAATGTAATCACAGTAATACATATAATGTTTTAAAATATAAATAAATGTCTTTCATGAAAACTACTCTAGTTTGCAGTAAGGGAAGGTTTGCTTAACAAACATTTTATTCCTTAACATTCTTTTCCTACTTGAATTATATTTTCTTTTGATCTTAGTCATGTTGACACGATGACTTCATAGTCTTCCTTAATTTTTTTTTTTTGAGCTTCAGATCTTCAGGTCTTTGCCAGTTATGAAAAGAAATCTCACCATTGTTAGACAAACTAGAGAAACTATTTAATGTTTTATCTTAAGCAGCAAATTTTCATATATTTTTCCATAGATGAAGATATATTTAAATCAAATTTGGGCCAACACATTATTAATTTTTACTTTTTAAAGAAATATTCTCTCTTTACATTCTCCTCACTGCTCCCAGCCTGGACTGAAATCTTCAAAACCATGAGCCTACTATGCCTTTTATCTCCATACACTGTCTCATTCTTTACGGTATGGCCACTGTAGTGGGAGACAGCTGGTAAGAATACCTCCCTCCCTAAAACTTTTTTAGCTGTCATTATAAGTTTAAGCAAACAGGCTCTTAGTTGATTCAATAGACAGCATCAAATGACAATTACTCTGTGAAACCTTTGTAGAAATGACTCACCCTAATGCTCATGTTAGGGACCCATTAATCCCAAATGATTATCTCATGATCCTGTGCAAAGCCACAGAAGCCTCTTTCTGAGAGATTCACCACAAGCCTGATCCCTAAATCCTCACAGATATTGCTCGTTTTCCTTTCCAATTCTGGGACATCATCCAGGAGAAGTGGTGATCCTCTGCTTGTTGACACACGCGGCTTAACAAATCAGCTGATTTTTCTGGTAGCTCTGTGAGGAATTTAAGACTTGATAACGTGAAAAAGCCCCACAGAGAGAGACAGGAGGAGGAAAAAGAGAAAGAGTTTGGGCACAGGAAAGAGAAGAGGGGAGGCGGGGGGGGGGTGAGGGCGGGGCGGGGCGGTAAAAACCTGGATTGTTGTGGGTCCAAAGCCTAATTATCTTTGCACATTTTTATCCTCTTCAAGAGCCAATTACTGACCATCACTCTGTGAGAGGTAACATCCTTGTGCCTACTAGGTAAATCCTTTTGAATATGTAACAGTCCTCTGTCACTAAACCAAACGATAAGAATATCCTCAGATGGAGTATTTTGCCTGCATCAGAGATTTACCAGGTTTCCTGTCATCCACATACCTGATGCTTCCATCATCTTGCATTTGAAGGTCATATTGATCTACGGCTTTATTTTTTTCTGGTACTATAGAAACTTCATGAAATCGTTGCATGGTAGAACTTGGAATTTGAAGCAAACTATGTTTCCAGTCTCTGGACTCTCATTTCTTGCCCCAGAATACTTTTTATTCCTTTTGAGACAACAATCCTGTTTTCTGCATTAACACAGTTTAATGTTTTTCTTCCACTGGCTATATTCAAGGCTTTTTATTCTGCAAATTCACATTCAATTATAGAAAGTTTTCATTTTAATTGGCACTAAATACATGAAACTATGTAATCCAATTTATTAAACTGTAAGCAGGTAAAGTTATTCCAGAATATTACACCTATAATTTTCCCATGGAACTGAGTTAATATTTGTTATTAAGGATAATTAATCCCTTGTTTTCATTTGATGAGAATTCAAATGTTACTCTAGTAGGAAAGTTTATTCACACAAATAGACATTTGAGGTTGTTAAACAATGCAGTGAATGCCTCTAGAACTGAGAATTTTATGTCCTGTATTGAATTAAAATACTTATACAGCACACAATTTTAATTTGTTAACTGAAAGGAAACAACCTTTATAAAATGCATATTGATTGTATTTACTTCACCAAATGAAAAATGTAAAAACTCATATTTTATAGAGATCTTAATAAAATTTCCTTCAGCTCTTCAGTTAAAGAAAAGCTGAAGTAAGGAAAAAGAAGAAAACCACAGCAAATGTTTGACATATCCTCAGGATGCTGATGTTCTTATTTTTGGGTCAGCAAGGGAACTAATTGCATTATAATTCTGCTGAAAATGAGCTATAACTAACTGAGACATCAGTTATGGGGAGAATGAGCTGGAGAGGTGGCTCAGTGGTCAAGAGCACTTACTGTACTTCACAGTGACTCAAGTTCAGCTCCCATAGTCTACTTCATGGGACTTAAAATTCTATGTAATTATAGCTTTAGTTTTCACACTGTTTCTGGGATCTGCTAGTACCTTCTCATGTGGGGCTTACAAACATTCAGATCCACAATTGCATATGTAATATGTATTTTTAGTACAGCATTCAGATATGGGGTTAATGGGATGGCTCATTGTAGAGAATAAATAATGCATATGCATGGTTATCAGAGTTTGAATCCTAGCTTCCACAAAATGTTTAATATGGTGATGCAAGCCTATAATCTCAGCACTGAAGAAGAAAAGCTAGGCAGACACTTCTAGCTTTAGGGTCAATGAAGAGACCCTGCTTCAAGGACAAAGAGACAAAAGACAAAGGAAGATCGTTGAATTCAATCTCTGCCTTCCATATTTGGGTACAGCAGTAAGTGTGCCTACACATGGATAAACACACACACACACACACACACACACACACACACACATTCATATGAGAAACCTTGAAAGATGAATCAATTGAACATTAATCACTTATACTGACAACCCCTGTGTCTAACTGTGAGTGCATGGTTATATCAATAACAAGATCATTCATCATGTTAAAATATGCAAGTAACGTGAACTCAGCATTGAAACTGATAATGTGTGGGTTTTGGCTCCAACGTCATGTCTACTGATTAAGAGTGCCTTTAATGAACATATATTAAATGGAATTCAAAGTTAATTTCTTCAATGTCATTGTCATCCTAGAATCTGTACTAATGGTAACTACCAGGAACTTGATCATGTAAGTAATAAAAATAAACCAAACAGTGGATACATATGGTGGATAATCTACACTCCTATAAAGAAACTATTACAGCTTAAAAGCTGAAATACTAAAATCTCAGTTCCCAGTTTCTTAAGTCAAGTAAATCTTTTAGAGAATGAAGTTTCAATCCTTTACCTATTCCCTTAAAGATACATTTAGTGTCTCATGAAGACTTTCCACAGAAAGATAATAGTATCTTTGGCTGTTTCTTCAAGGTCATACAACCTAATTTCTTGAGGAAAGGTTATTATCGCTAACTGCCCACATCTACACATAACTTTTTCATGGATGCCATGGTCCAGAATGTTCTGAACCATTTCTTATATGAGTTCCCATTTGAAACAAAAAGAAAATTGTAACTTTAAATGTGAAGCATATCATAACCTTACAACAGCCCACTCGGTTACTAAAATCTTTTAACTCTTCTGGATATCATATCATTAATATCTGTCTTTGTGGATGAACAACCCATTGGTTTAAAAAACCTGACGACTTGTTCTGATTCTACGGTAAGTAAACATGAAGCAGCATATGATTGTCTCCCAAGGTAAGATACTTGGTTCCTCTCAGCCATTTTATTTGGAATCACTGAAGTGGGGTAAATGCTTTCTGCTCTTCCTGTGTTATACCAGTCATCATTGGCCTTATTCCTTCAGAATTAAGTACTAAGGACAACTTAGTTACTTTAGATATGTGATGGCTCAGGGGCAGGAGTGCTGCCTGGTATTATACTATTCAGCAGTTTGTTTCAGTTCCTGGATAATCCCAACAAAACTGAGCAAAGAAAGAAAAGTTAAAAAAGATGGGTTTGCTGTTAAATTGGATTACCAAGAAGTGGTAATTTTTCTCACTTCTATGACAAGCTGTGACAAATTTCAAATCCACATATTTGGATGAGTTTTATTCTTCTAGAAAACTATGAGGTTGCCACAAAACTATTGCTGGCCCAGATATAACCTTATGTTTAAATGCTACTCTATTATCTCAGATAAAATTATGCAAAGAGAAGATGGTCTTGAAAATTACAGCTCATGTCTGTTTGTGATTATGTCATGCATAAAGTCAGGAAAGATGGGGCTTGGCAGGCCTGTGGATGTGGAGTGAAATCATCTTCATTGCTAGGTCAAATGCTGCAGTAACCTCCATGTCTTGTCTGTTGAGAATAAACATAAAACTGAATAACAACCAGATATAAATAGAAAATTCTATACCTTTTCACATTGTGATTCTATATGTGTATTCTTAAATAATTACCTGATTATTTATAAAGCTAAAACTCAGTAACAACTTGAGGAATAACAAACAATATATTGTTATTGAGATTTTTTTTTAAAGTATATGATATATTTTGATCACATTCTTTTCCCTCCTAAAACTTCTCCCAGTGCCCTACAGTATAATAATGACAGGGTGCTCTACTGCTGAACTGACATTTAGTGCCTCCTGACTAGCGTTCTCCACCTCTCCCTTTTCCCTAAAAGTCTCTTTTAGAAATTGACCATGCTTTTTTCTACAAATACAACACATGCTCCTGTGCTTACCCCCTTTGAATGATGCTTCTCTTTATTAATTTTCTAAATGTGTTACAAAGTAACAACTTCATTATGGTTTCTTTCTTATGCATCAGTACACTTGTTCTTATTTACCTCTTTCCCTCAGTATCTCCCAGCGGACCCACAACCTACTTGCTTTTCTGATTTGTCTCCATAAATAGTCCCCTGCTTCTTCTCTGTCAAGTATGCTGAATCACCCTCATTTTTTACTTCTGTTGTCTCCTCCCTCTTTGAGATTTCTTTCTTCTAACACAGACACACACATACACACACACACACACACACACACACACACACACACTGCACCATACACACACATAAAATTTCATAAAACTTCATATGATAGCCTGTACATGGTATTTGTCCCTATGAGTCTAGCTTACTTGACTTAACATAAGGATTTTAAGTTCCACCCACTTTCCCATAAATGTCAAGGTTTATTTTTTGCTTTTGTGTTGTACTGTGTGTATGTGTATGTGTATATGTATGCATGTATGCATGTGTCTGTTTGAGACAAGATATCTGTGTCAAGATATCTCTGTGTAGCCCTGGCACTCCTGGAACCTGCAAAGTAGACCAAGGTGTCCTCCAACTTAAGAGACCCTCCTACCTTTGTTTCCCAAATAATGGGATTAAGGGTGTTTTTATTCCTCACAGTATTCTAGTTTGCTTTCTGTTGCTGGAATAAAGTACTTGGACCAAAAGTTGGCTAGGAAATAGTTTATTTCAAATTACAAGTCACATTCCACCATTGACAAAACGGAGGGCAGGAGCTTAGAATTGAACCCAAGAATGAATCCAGGTTTTCTGGTTAGCTTTCAAGTTCATGCTTAGTTACTTCTAGTAAAAAGCCCAAGACCTCCTTCCCAAGGAATTGTGCAGAGTAGGCTGGGCCCTCCCACATCAATTGACAATTTCTCAAACACATGTCAAAAGGCCTTTCTGAGCTGAAAAATCCCCAGAGTTCATATACTCTTCTCAGCTGATTCTAGGCTGTGTCAAGATATCATTTAAGGCTAACTGAGACATTTTCATATGAGCACATTTTCCTTCTGTTCTTCAGTTATGAGAAACCAGGCTCATCGAAACAATGTAGCACTAAACACAGATGGGCAACTCTCTGTGGAATGCTGACTTAGAGTCCTTTGAGCACAAATGGAAAAATGGTATAGCTGGTCCAGATTCCATCTTTCTTCTTAGTTTTTCAATCACCGCCATACTGATCTCCATGGATCAGTTTATATTCCCACTGATCATCAATACTCTGCTTTTGTTTTTCACAGATCCCTGGAAAAAAATCTACATTGTCTCTTCAATTCTAAAATACACAGAAAGCTAATACAATCCTGAGCATAAAAGTGACAGCAGATGAATCACAGAAACATAGGAGCAAGAACTATACTCACTGAAAAACAGAAAAGGGAAGAATTATGAAGCCAGTTAAGTCTCAGACTCTTTTACAGTGAATAGTTCAGAATAATTGCACTCTCAGGAAATTTCTCTAATATTTTTATTAAAAGACAATAGCATTTACACAGAATCAGGTTAAGTTATATTCTCCACTGGAATGTAGTTACTAATTGATGCCAAGCCCTTGTCCATTGCTTTTTTCGGTTCTCCCCACCTGGTGGGTGGTGGTATGTAACTCTGACTTTTTTTTGAATATTCTACATCATTTTTGTTTACATTGTCCCTTGAATTTGCTTAATCCACTTACTCTCAGTTCCTGTTGTCTCTTTCAAACACTTGATTTTCTTTTCTAAAACCATATAGACTCTCCATACCAAACCTTTGACCCAGTATGACTTCTTCCTCACTATGGACTTTGAGAAGTCAGTTTCAGCCTGTTCCGTGATGCCAGTGTTATTCCAGTTTAACCTAGTTAATATTAGAAGGTTCCTGGTTGTTCTCAAAGTTGACTTACCTATTAAAGTTTGTCTTCTTTAAGGGATCATTTATTAACTATATTTTGAAATGTTGAGTTTCCTGTGAAGGGACCAATGCATAATCCATAACTGCCTGCACTGGAATTGTACCAGACAGATTTCCCAGCTGCTCTGTAAATAGAATGTTAAGACACAGATATGTGACCACAGCTCATACATTAACATTGGCTGCAGACTTTCAAATTTTTTATAAAACTATTGCCTTCCATCCACACAAATAATGTTTTTTTCTAGATATTTGGTTTTTCAATGCAGTCATCTCTGAACATACATATGCACATGCACATCCTGTGACATAGGATGAAGAGATGACAGTGACCTTTGACCACCGCGCTGTCACTTGTTTTCACTTGGGGACTGGAGTCTCCACTGGCTACCTTCCTGACTGGATGTTTACAGCAGAGTATGCTTATAGAGATGGGACAAAATGCAAACCTGCCACGGGATTACTGCTGTGTTTGTTCAGAAAGCACTTAAGTGTGATCCAGACACATCCCACAGATGACTCCAGACTAGAACCATCACACTTAGACAAGAATGAATGCTACTAAGAAATGTATGGCCATCTGTAAGCCTAGAGAGAAGGTACACAATCTTTAACCTTTCATTCAAAAGACAAGGTCAAATTTACTCTCCCCTACACAGTCATAATTTTATTCTTGTTTCCCAAATGTCTTCACACTTTGTTCCACTTACTGACACTCAAGCAATTTCTCTTCACTTCTCTCCTTATGATAGGACTGGCACAAAAAGCCAGTAACAATGTAACTTCACTGACTCTTCAAATTTTTGTTTCAATGAGGTTAAGCAGGTACAGAGTCATTGGAAGCTTGCATTCATTGCTGTGGAGGATGATGACAACGGTTGTCTTCATTGATAAAGAGATGCTCCAAGCCACAGCATCACCATCTAGTAGATCAAGGGTTTGTATTTAGAGGTCCTCTTTGCATGCTATCTTTAGTAATCCAAGGCTTCTAATTCACTTAAAGCAGGAAAGAAGTCTTTGTGTAAAGAGTCATATTAGTGCTCTGTGCAACCCTAGCCTGCTCATCACACGTTATGTATGGAATTGAATCTATGAGATTGATACATAAGAGCCACCTGTGAAGTATCTGAACACTATAGAATTTAATATTAAAACGTTTCACATATACATTTCATTTTTTGATTCACAAGCTGTTTTGTTCATTGCAACTTGAGGTCTTTCCCCATGACCATAGGTGCTCTCTAGGCATGAATTGCAAGGGGGCCCCTTGTCATTATGTTGATTTAAGGCTAGTCCTAAGTTATTACTTAAAAAGTGATAAAAAATTCATGATAAAAATGAATATTACTTGATAAAAATGAATGAATAGTCCACTGGATGGAGTTTATTCTCTCTATAAATTCTCTCTATAAATAAAACTATGACCACCTGCAGTGACTACTGGCATTCTTGAGCAGAGGGCCTTCAACTGCATGGTATGTTAGAAGACGTCTCTTCAGTTGGGAGAAAGTCACTTATTCAGTGGCATAGATCTAAAAAAAGCATGAGAAGCACAGATGCAGAAGATACTCTTGAAAATCTCATGATACTAGAAGCCTTTGTCATCTGAACACTGTATTTCTAGAAATAAATGTCCAACTTGTCTCTACCCTTCTCATCTTTGATCCTGACATGTTAGCAAAGCTGAAAAATATCTCTAGGCAGCATATATGGCTCAGATAAAACATATATGTCTACTATTAATATGAGGCCTATATACTGATTGAAAAAAACAACTGTCTTCGGTCTGTCATAAGATTATATAGGAATGTAAAAATTCTACCTTGTTTTTATACTGACATGTTAATATTGTTCTTTAAAGAAAGAAAATACTTTTCAGTTCCGCCACTGTTATTTCTTTCTTGTTTTAAAAGTGGGGTAATTTGCATATCTCTAAGGAAACAGAATGAGTATATTGGAAATTATCAAAATAAATGCAAATTAACTTTGATTTCCTTGAAATGAAAATTGAGAAGAAAGTATTTGGTAAGATTGATTACACAATAACAGCATGTTCTTGTTTGTTTCTCAGCTAATTACCACCAGATCTACGACACACATTTTTACTACCATTACTTGGCCTTCTATGTATGTATATGACAGAAATTACTATCAAAAACAAAAACATGGTATTAGTAGAGAAGGATAAACATTTTCTTGCAATGGTGTTAGGGTGCCTGGTTAAGCATCTATAGCATGGGAATTAAGATACCTGTTCTTTAAACCAGACAACAGTCTAAACCATAGAGAAAGTAGCCCAAGCACAGTTACTGATGAAAATACACCTCTGTAATGATGTTTGTATGCATGTTTTGGGGGCTGACTATTTGACATTGGATAATCAATTGGTGTGCTCTTCCTGGAGAAGAATGTTTCAACCACTCCCAGCATTGTTTATTTCCCTGTAGTTCACTGAATAGGTGTAGGATTGGAACTTCCTGGGCTCTCCTCTGTCTACTTTGGCATGGTTCTTGTTGATCTTGTTCACCTCATGTTTAGGCAGTCATTTTGGTGGGATGTTACAGGTGAAGCTTCTGATGTTAGTAGAAGTCACAACCTCACACCAAACTCCTTATTCCTCTGCCTCATACGATCCTGATATACCTTCTTCTGAAATGTTACCTGAGTCATAGATATGGGAGTTTGTTTTGCAGATGTGTTCACTAAGACTAAGTTCTGTAACTCTGTAATATGATTAGTTGTGTTTTTTTTTTTTTGTACAGACTGGGCAGGTTATTTTTGGAGTGTGTGTGTGTGTGTGTGTGTGTATGTGTGTACATATATGCATATACCAACAACTAAAGAAAGAAAGAAGAGGTCATGAGTTTGAAATAAAGCAAAAGGGTAACATGGGATGGGTTAAAAGGTAGAAAGAGAAGGGGAGAAATGAAGTAATGATAGGAAAAAGTCAAAAGTAAAAGAAATAATTAAAAACGGTAAGTCTATCATAGATAATACAAAGAAGAAACAATGGTAAAATACCTACATTTAGTTTTTAATGGCAACACAAAAATATAATTGACTTTTAAAAATTTTACAAATATTATGTAAAAAACAATTGCTTATAGCAATAATTTTAAGGTTCAGAATATAGAAAATTGACTAAAGATTTGACATATTGTAAAGACACACATACATATATTTTTAAAATAATCAAAAAGATTCAACATTTTCATTATTTCAAAATATATTATTTATAATCATTATTTTATTGTTTCATGTATATATTAGTATTTGTCTGCATAGACCATGTAGTTTTGGTCTTCCAGAGATAAAAAATAATGTCTGTCAGGACCCTTAGCACTGGAGTTAGGGAGGATTGTGACCTGCTCTGTGGGGCTAGGAGTTGAATCTTAGTCCTCTGGAAGAGCAGCTGCTGTAATGTTCTTGGCTGTTGAGATGTCTCTACAACTTCATGGTTTCTATTCTTCTAGTTCATGTCCATCTAGAAATATCACAGCACGAATGAAAGGACCTGCATCATCAGTATGAGTGGTGATGTTTGAACTTTTCCAGACACAACGGTCATGGATTAGATTTTCAAGGAACTATGTAAAATTTATTAAAAGAAGATTCACAATTAATGTGATTGCATTTTGTCACTATTTATTTTATATTTAAGATTTTTATATTGAATGGTGGTGCTAGGAATGACCAATAATAATTTAAGGAAACAGTTTCACATAATATTGAGCACCATACAAGATAACAAAGTAGAAAATCTGTTTCTTAGAGATGGTAGAGATTTCTCTTTTGGTACCTTCAGAGTCTTTGCAGATCTCACACTCCTCTGAAGGGAACTGGCACCTTCCAAGAGAAAAGTTCAAACTCTGCTTTTAAGATGGGTTTGCAAATGAGTTCAAGCAAACTAGAAATTTTTATAAATGTCAATTTTACAATGATCAAAATTATATTTCTTTATGTACAAATGTTGGCTAAAAATATCAAGTCATTTTGAAACTATGAGTCAGAAATTTTCTGAAGAAAAGATGAATATATTATTAGGCAGAGCCACTCTAAAGTAAAGATGATATTTTAAATTAATGTTTTCTATAGAACGTTATTTCAAATTAAAGATAGACATTATGTTGTACCTCATAATGAGTCTTTTATTTACACTATTAAATCAAGTCTTTGCTCGTCATTTTACATCATTTTAGTACAGTCTTTAAAGTCAGATATTAAGTTGAGTTTTGTTGACTACCTTCGTAGAATTGAAAAGTCCAAATCTATATGTGGCCTGTGTTCTGCAGTGATACTAAAAGTATGTTTACTAGCTAGGAGGTATGGAACTAGGTATTCAAACTCTTGGATTCCACTCAGATATGGATTAGGAAATGTGGCAGAGAAAACCATTGACATATATTTTTGGCAGTATCCTAGAGGTTGCAGAAGAAAACTCATCTTAAGAGTCACTAGAAATATAATTTATGCAGAGGTCTGTGAAGGTTATTTTGTTTCTCAACTTGATCCAATTGAGAACTGACTAAGTGTCAAGAAAGTACTCCTTTCTCTGTGTCTGTGAGGATGTCACCAGGGTAGTTAGATGAAGGCCATGGTGTAGTGAATCCTCTGATGGATTCAGAACATGATGGTATTATGAAGACAAGGTGAGAGGAGAGGTTTCTTTGGAGGAAATATGTCACTATGGATGTATTCTTGGATTGTGTCATCCCCTAACCCTTCCAGCATGCCTTCTGTCAGCTTCCTGTCTGCTCTGCCACACTCTGCATTCTATGAGAGATTTAAATCTCAGAAGCTATGAGTCAGTATAACTATTTCTATCAGACATTTGGTCATAATAATATAAAGGTGTCTAAATGAAAAACAAAAAGTACTTTAAAGAAAAATATGAGAAAAATCATCAAACCAAATGTTCTGATTTAACATAGTACACTGGAATTAATGAGCAAAAAAGAAAATGTCATGTAGATATTTATTTATATGGGGTAAGCTTAAATTTTAGAAAATCTTAAATATTCTATTTTCAATAAGAAAATGTATAGAATATTGTTGGAAAACTAAAAGAAAAACTGAGAAATCTTGAGATTTGTGTAGTTCTACATAAAAATGCATGTGGAAGTTTAGCTACTATTTCATCCTGGGAGAGCATGTATTCAGGGAGACGTACAGGATGAGACCCAGGTATGGGTAGAAGGAGTGAGATTAGGGATATTTTATGAATTTGTTGACTTTTATTCCACCTTCATAATTCTATATCCCAAAGAGTTGGGAATGAGACTTCAAGCCTTTATCATGAGCTCATTAATGTTCCCTTCACCTTCTTGTCCATCCTTTTAGAAATAACCCACCTCAGGGTAACAGACAGACAGACAGACAACAAAAGCTTGGTCAGTCCTTCACTATTTGTTCAAGTTGAGAAGATTTACAGAAAACACACACACACACACACACACACACACAGAGAGAGAGAGAGAGAGAGAGAGTGAGAGAGAGAGAGAACATGAAAATCTCAAGCATGAATAATAGACACAAAATGAAATTCAGTGAAAGGGTAGATTTGAGGAGGAAAATGGCTACAGATGGAAAAGATAAATGAAAGAAAGAGAGGGGTGACAAAGGGAGAGAGGGAGAGCAGGCGAGAACTTAAGGATGCAGCCTCACAGAAAGTTAGGAATATTTTGCAATAACAATAGAACAGGTGTATCAAGAAAGAAACATTAAAAGTCAGGAAAAAATGTATGTTTTAATGTTGGGAGCTGACTCTTAGCCAAAAGCGGCTATCATCTTTACAGCCATCTCGAGCCATATACCTTAACAAGAAACTTGGTTTCAACAGCCCGCAACAGCTGAGCACACTCTAATAAACACCTTGTTACATTGTTTAGTGCCCCAGCTTCAAGGTACACGTGGTTTTCATGGCTACAAGGCACGTGATGTAGTGCCTTCAGTTGAGCTTGCCCTTGAGGGCAAGTCATGTGGTAAAGGGTATAAATATCCAAGATTTCCTTTCAATAAAAGAGACTTGACCAGACTCTGTCTTGTATCCATCTTTTGTGTCTCTCATCCCTCTGTCCCCACTGTCTCTCTTGCTAGACCCTGACCTGTGGACCGGAGCAGCAGAACTGGCCGTTGCAAAGAAATGGGCCATTACATTTTTTTTATAATTTATTTTTTCTCAAATTGTAATTCATTCACACAGGGGTTATAAACACAGAAAGGCAGGATGTGGGGAAGGGAACGGCACTGGAGTGTGGGTGTTCAGGGGGAATACAGATATCTTCACAACCGGGTATCGGCTGGGTGAAGGTTCAGGGGACAAGTCATTATGACTCTGCCTATGACTTGCTTGTCCTTATCTAAGTTGGTATTGTCTGCCAAGGCTACCTACTTACAAGGTCTATGACTACTCAGGCTTGTAAATTTCCACAAAAGCTGCCTGTTTACATTATCTTATAGCCATCTGTTTCAATGTTTTCCCACTGAGACCCAAGACTTGGTGTTAGTATACATGTATGACAGGCCTACTGCTAATTTTAGGCCTATGGCTGATTTTAGGCCTTCAGTGTGTAAGCAGGGCTGCCCCTGACATTTCCTCCCTTCTCTAAGTATAGAAGGGTTGTGGCAATTCTAAACTTGCGAAGGCGGGGATAGAGGCCTGACCTCCAGTATTTGAAGGGGACCTTATAATGGCTCCAGTCTCCCTGTCTTTGTCCAGTGAGGCATGAGGGCCATACTCGTCCAAATGTCTTTTTCCTGGAGTGGGGATACTTTTGACATCAACCCCTATGCAGTCACTTTTCCATTGCCACACTGAGCAAAATGAAGAAATAAATGACTGAAGAACTCACAGAACAAAACTAAGAGGAATCCTTGAAAGACAGAATCATTCTGAGCAAGAAGCTTCAGAATGGGTTGAAGTTCAGAAAATGAGGCAGATCAACAGTAGAGAGTGGTCACAAATGCTACTTCAAGGTAAAATTAGCCAAGTATTGAACATTTAAATGAAAGCATGTGGATATCAAATACCCATAAGCTCATGGGTACAAGCACATTCATGTGAACATGTATAGTTTGTTCTCTGCATTTTAACTCTTCAAAGAAATTTGTAATTTTTTCCACAGCCACTAATTATACATAATACTTAAGAGCATACAATCTGGTTCTCATGAATACATTTGATTTGATGCTGATTATAACACAAATAGCTTTGCATCTAAATAGACCAAGACTTAGTGGTGGCATCTCTAGAATTTACTCCTAGGAAAGGGATTCTGATTTGACTTAGAAGTCACTTGTCACACTGAAGTGATTAGCCAAATCTTATTAACAAGGTCATAACAGAGTATTAAAAGCTAAGGAGGAAAGAGAGAAGAATAAATGTACTTCTGACTTATCCAATGAGCTCTTGAGATTAAATAGTTAATTTATACAACTTAATTCCAGCATATTCTTGCTTCATAATGTGTGTTTATGGAACTCAATCAATCTTATATGCCAACTCAGTCAAATCATATAACAAGGAATAAAGAATTGTAGGATTTTATATTTTCAATTACCTAGTGATGAACTTGTGGATAAAAATTTTAAAAACCAGTTATTAATGAATCTCTTATCTTTTTACAATTAAACATAAAAGTGACTTTTGAAAATTACAAAAGTTCAGTATATTTCCTAATTGATAAATTTACACACACACACACACACACACACAATCTAATATCACAGTATATTAGAAGGCACAGCTGAGACAAAGCATTAGAAAATCTAGAACAGTTAAATACACAGGCTTTTTCTTCAAGGGAAGGAAATGACTGACTCCTGTTCACAGGAAGATTAAAATGAATCTTTTCTAACAATCTGGTGATATTTTGCTTTCTGTGAGGCCAGCCTTCGCCTGAAACCCCAAATTCTGAGCTCTGTTTATGTCCTAATCCTGACTTTTGTGTTTCAATAAATAGAACCAAACCTTATGAAAGAGGTCCCATGCACTTTCACTCTTTCAAAATTTACAGAACCCATCCTTAATATAGAACTTTCCTCCTCAGGCACTTACCCTGAACATTTTTTCTGAATAACAACCCACCCCTATGGTAAAGGTCAGAGGTGGTATGCTAAAGAGATGTAGTCTGCAACAGAGTTTCTATGTAGCAATATTTTGACCATTGTCACATGGAAACCTTTTCTAAAAGGTTTACTGGGTTTAGATGTTTAAGAAAACTAAAGCACTTGGTCAGATACTAGAAGATTTTTATGATCATGATGCTTACAGGGACTACAAAACATGATCAAACACACACACACTCACACACATACACACACACACACACACACACACTCACACACATGGTCAGACTTACAAGTCTCAGGGTCCAAGAATTGCGGAAGACCCCAGATTCAAATGTAGTGTTATGGAAAAGAGTGTTTATTCTGCAGAAATTACTAGTATGCAGGGATCAAACATTCTTTATAATGGCAACAATGATGGGTTTGCAGACTCCTTTTATTCAGGTCTAGAGGAATTTTCCAGAAAGGTTAGGTAACTTCTAATATCATTGGTAGGTGTAAAGAAGTGAAATCAGTAAAATTTTGATTGGCTGCTATGTTAGTTCTACTATAGTTACTGAGACCTTGAAGAATTTTAGAAACCAGCTCAGTTCTGCCCTTGTTATCTCCTCCAGCTAGGTGTTCCAGGAGCTGACTCAGACACAGATTTTTCCTCCTTAAGTCAGGGCCGTGATTGACTAAAAGCCATTGTCAGTGGCTTTCTCTGAGGAGCCCAGTATGCTTCCTGGGAAGCTGAAAAAATTCCCCAAGGTTTGGGGAACACATACACACACACATACACATACACACACCCACACTCACACACACACGCACACACACACACGTGCATACAAACATGAAATGTGTGGATATATGAGATACACACACACACACACACACACATATATATGTGTGTGTGTGTGTGTACATGTGTACATATGTATATATATATATATATATATACCATATATGTGTATATATATATACACATATATATATATCATATATGTGTGTGTATATATATATATACATATATATATGTGTGTGTGTGTGTATGTTACTCATAATCTGTACACATAAAAGCCAATAAATATGTACACTGCAAACAAAACATGAAAGGAAAAAAATGAAGCATAATTGGAATGCAGAGAGAGAGAAAAACGAAAAATGAGGGAAAACACTTCAGAAAATGAGAATAAAAAATTAAATCCATAAGGTTCTGTTACTTTGTGACATTTTATGCTAATGTTTTTTATATGCCTGGAGGTTAAACTCCAAGGACCATCAGCTTGGGCAGGGACAGTGGCAAGTACACCAGACACAGATTAGATGCAAGAAATCCCAGTGGTGAGTTCCCAGCCTCTGAATTCACAGAGAAGGAAGTGATCTCTGTCTCTGTCTGGCTTTATTTATCTAAACACTACACTCTGTAACTAGAGTAAATAATACATTCACCAGGTACCCATCTCCTCTCCTTGTATGGTTAAATAAGCAGGAAACAGCGAACCTGGGACTCTTTCATAGTGTAGCTACCCATTCCTTACCCAGGGATTCCTGGAGCTGCTATATTCTTTTAGTCACATCCATGGCCCTGTAAGTGACACCAATTAAGTCATCACTTTTCAGAATGATGGAAAGAGTCCTTTAATAGATGTGTCACTGACCTTCCTATAAGGGTTGAATGGCATTTCTTTCCCTCCTCTGCCACACAGTGTCATCTTGTATGAACAAACTGGCAAGTAACATGATCACATTTTTTTGCAGAGGACACAAGATATATGAAACACTTAGAGAAATATCATTTATTTTTAAAAGTTTCCATATATGAAAAAGTTATGGTTTTTTTGTGTGTGAACCAATACAAAAATGCTTTATTCTTATGAGGGAGGAAGCAGTTCAGGATTTAGAAACCATCCTGAGAGAAAGTGAGCAATGTGAAGAAACTATGAACATGCTCTGTCTTACATTCTGATTTGTATTAATACTAGTCATTTAAAATCTTGTTTTCCTCATTCTCTGTCAATCAATATGAAAAAACACATGGGCAAGAGAAAGATGAATGGCAGTTTTATTAGCATCACTGAAAGTGATGTCTAATAACATCCTCATGTTGATTATCTCCCAAGTTATTTATCTGTCCACTACATGAGTTTCATGTACTACCCAATGTTAAGTCCCAATAGTGCCTGCTGAACCGTATTACCTCCTGCTGCATGTGACAGTTATAGAAGCCTATATTCTAAAGCTGATTCATTCCAATTAGGAACACATAAGAACACTTAGACTATTCAGGAGACATAGAGAAAAAAGAACATGAGTCTCTTCACGTTACTGTGGACAGAATGGAACAGTCAAGCCTGTTCCACAGCACCACACGTAACAGTTATATTGAGGGTATATATACATAGCAGTGTCTTCTGAAAGAGGCTGAAGAGACATACAATACTGTAGAGTCAGAAGATAAGCATTATTTTACAAGTCTTCCCTGATTTCTGTAACACACCTTGCAAGTACTAAAAAAAAAAAAAAAAGGTTAAAAAATATATTAGTAAGTGCTGGCAGAGTGTAATGCAATGCGTTTCTTTCTTTGATCACTAATGTAAATAAGCCATTACTCCCTAGGACAGATGGCTTTGCTTGGGTGCTGTTTTCTTCATAGTCTCTTCAATGAGTCTCTTTGCTCATAGGCCATCTGAGGGTGTCAGGTCAGGGAAACGCTTCAGACTTGATTTCCACTAACTTTCCTGCTGTTATGCTTCTTTATGGATATTTGTATTAGTGTTTCTATATACACACAGTTGATGATTTAGTCTATCAAGGGTTTTACACTCTTTCTTAGAGAAGGACTGATTATTTTCAGATAGCCAGTGACAGACCACCTCACTGTCAAAGTCATAAACAAGATTGGCTCTTGAAGTCTCTCATAATTGGATGGAGTTCACACATACAATTCCTGCATGATGAAGTTCTTAGGATCCAGTGCTCTCATTTCTGAACTTCATTGCAGAAATGCACTTCTTAAACTAAGCAAGTGGTGTCCTTAACTCAAGCACATTCCCTCCATGTCTGTGCTAATTCAGCAGACACTTTAATGATGCGTGCCTCTCCTTTACTCCTGTAGAAAAACCTGATGGAAATGTTTCAGAAATGTGCTCACATACACCAAAGTCTATGAAGTCACTTAATTGTAATCAAAGCTATTTAATTATACAAGTTTAAATTCTAACGGTATCACATTATTTACATAAAAATTATAGCTTTTAACCCATTATTTTTCAGAGTTTTGAAAGTGTTCACACAACACTAATCGATATAATTCTACAATAAAATTAAATTTCTTGCATCATCAATACATCAAGCAACATAAATAATTAAAATAAGCAGAGTGCATAATTTAACAAGACATGAGGGTGAAATGTCCTACTACCTTTCTGTCAAATGTGGTTCACATGACTACACTATATTGTCAGGCATCATTCTAGGTTAGATATTGCACAGACAATGTAAACAGTATCTTGTATAGAATAGATATTTTAGTTAGAAAGTAAGCTAGCAAATAAGTAAATTCGCAACAATAATTTGAGCATTTTCTTGGTAGAAAGTAAGGAAAACTTATAAATTTATGTGTAATTTGTAATTTGTAAGCAGATAATTTGTAAGCAGATGGTAATATTAGAGTTGACCATTGCTCTATTTCTGGTCAGTTAGATAGAGCTCCACCTGAGTGGAAATACATGTTAAAATGTTCTGCCTAAGCAACAAAAGCAGCAGTGCTAAGCAATTTTACAAATATTTAAAACATGACTAATTTGTATCTTACTTTACACATGCCACATGCAGAGAGACACACACAGACATACAACAGACATACACAAATACACAGACATCATCATCAACATCACAAAACAACAACAATAGCAACAGCAAAGCACTTTAAAATCCTTACCACACCCTCTATGTTTTTGAGACCGAGCTAATCTTCACAAGTTGTTCTTTATTCTGAAAATTAAGGGGCTACAATGCTCTAACATATTTATAATATCAGTGATTGAAAATCCTGAAAATTTAAGTTATGAAATCATTAAATATTATTTTGATATCACATATATAAACATTTAAGTATATTTATATTCAAGAATTTATACTTTTACACCTAGAAAAGTATGGTCTTTAAAAAATTATTTAAGATACAAACACAAGTAGGGTGAAGAATGTAGCCAGTACATAATAAATTATTGACAAATATTGATTTAAAAATGGAAAGTTAAAAAATAATATCTGAAAGTGTGAGAAAGTAAATCACTTAGAGTACCCCAGTGTTCTAATGATTGTAGCTTTTTACGGTTCTGCTTAATTGTAGTATTTAATCTTTACCCTCAATAAACTATAACAAATGAAAGGTAAAGTAATTTTATCTGTTTTATATGTAGTATTAAAATAAAAATGTTAAATCAATTTATAAACCATAAATACATTTTAAACCCCTTTCAGTACAAAGAAAACGGCTAGTTTAATATCATGGCCTGGGTCCGTGGATCTGTTCACAACTTCCAGCTCTAGACACAAAGAAGCATCCTGTGTTCAGGAGATGCATTTGGGATACTGAAGATATCTCAATGAATGCATGCTGACTGCAACACTAGCAAGAACCTTGGCTTTGAACAGACTCCACAGTAGGACTTCATGGGATGGAGTTTCTGTCTCTCTTTCAGCTCTTACATGCTCACAGAGTTTAACAAATCTGGTAGGTAGATTTTAAGGGAAGCACAGAAAATATGCTGCTCTGTATGTTTTAAGTAAAATTCTTTTTTTCCCTGGGTGCAGTTAAACTAATCTTCTCCAGCATGTCTGTAAATTGATTCTTATTCTCTTCAAATGTTTAATATAGCCACGTGTTGAACATGAAGGTCAGGAAAAAATTGGCATATTTTTCATTCTATATCTTCTTAAATGGAAAAGAATTTATAATATATTGAATTAAGGTTTCAGCTTAAAGTCAATAAAATGGATAACATACTGTTTTTCATTAGAAATTCTTTGTAATAATGTTGCCAAAAGTTTTGAAACTTAACTGACTCCAACTCATATAGTAATGCATACAATATTGGGAGAACTGTTTTTTTAATTAAAAGCTACATTTATTTTAAATATTAATTCTTTTAAGAATACACAGTAAGTATTGGGAGTTGGATAGATGTCTCAACAGTTAAGGATACTTTCTTGCCCTTGCAGAGGTCAGGCGTTCTGATCTACAAGCTCATTTGGATTCCTTACACCTTTTATTCCAGCTCTAGGTTAAAAAAATGGTCTCGCCTGACCTCTGTGCATACTGGCCACATAGAGAGGCATGGGGGTATCTTTACAGTATTGAAAGTATTAGCATGTGTTATATCTACATGTTGTCTATATTTTCATGTAAGTTACAGTAAACTTCATTAAATTTAAATTGTGGTAAAATATTTTCATAGATTTTTCTTCCAAATAACTTAGATAGATATGTCTCAAAATAATACAGAAAGAAAATCAAATCCTTGGATTACTTTAATATTTAACAAGTATTTTAATTTTTACTTAGCAACTAACATTGGAACTCATTTTCTGACATTTCTGATGCTTCATATACATAATGACCATCACCCATTCCTGGAAGCTACTAATACTGCATAATTGAAGACCACACAATTCATCTTCCTGTGGTTGTCTATAGGACTCTGGAAATATTCAAGTCCCAAAGCTAATTAGAGGAGACCAGAAAGCCCAAATCACAGAGTTATGACTTACATTGTTCAGGAACTTAGGGACAGGACAGTTCATTAGAGTTGAGTGGGTCACCATTGACAACTGCTATAACGCCAATTCACTACATGCCATCTGGCAGGATTTTAAAGCCTCTTTTTACTCAATTCCCATATTTGATTTTTCAAAAATGATGGTTCCAAATAATTTATGAAAAGAAAATTGGAAAAAGAAAATGTACACAAACCCTTTTTTTTTCTGTTAATCTGTGGTCTGAAACATAGCTTCCTTTCACCACAACCTGGTCTTCTAAGAGACACTTGGCAATAATATTAGCAGGGAAATCTTCACCACTTGTATCCCAGCACATCTTGCTGGCAGGATAAATTGTACGTCTAACTTTTTGTGGATGGGTTTTGTCTACCAGTCCTATCACTGGAAGCCTGTCTCAATATAGAAAATGCCAGGTTCAGACTCCATACAACCTAACCTAGTGCACTAGGGTTACCCTAGTAGATTCCAGGGAGTTTCCACTGCAGCAGAACTTTTAGAAGTATCCAACCAATGACTGATCTGAAAAAAATTTATTGCTATTGATTTTTTCGTATACAGCAATATCAGTGCATATCATAATCATCATCAGAAAGGCCTTATCAAGCAAATGATGGGAACAAATACAGAGCTCATACCAAATACATTCGGTGGAAGACAGGGAACTCCATGGTAGATGAGGAGGAAGGCTTATAGTAACCAGAGGAGTCAAGAACAATAGGAGAACAGGGTCAACTAATATGAGAACAGAATAAACTAAGCAGGGCTTGTAGGGCCTCATAGAAACAGAGGTAACAATCATGGAGCCTGAATGGTCTGGGCTAGATCCTTGCACATGTATTGGTTGTATAGCTTGTTGTTCTTATGGAAGTGCAGGGTATATCTTACTTTTTTTTTTTTTTGCCTGCTCTTAGGACCTCTTTTTTCCCTACTTGGTTGACACATCCTACATTGATAAGAGAATCGGTGCCTAGTCTGACTGTATCCTGTTATGCTATGTTTGGTTTATATTCCTGGGAGGTCTGCTACACTATTCCTTGGAGGCTTGCTCTTTTCTGAAGGAAAATGAAGAAGCAGATCTTGTGGAGGAGGAAGATTGGAGTAGAAATGGGACTAAGAGGAGTTGAGGGATGGAAAACTATAAGATATAATGTATGATACAATAAAACAATAGAACCAAGGATGAAAGAAAGAAAGAAAGGAGGGATGGAGGGAGGAAGGAAAGATGAAAGAAAGGAAGAAGGAGAAAGAAAAAAAGGAAAGGAGGAATGAAGAAAAGAAGAAGTAAAGACAGATAGACAGAGCGAGAGAGAGAGAGAGCGAGAGAGAGAGAGAGAGAGAGAGAGAGAGAGAGAGAGAGAAGAAGAAGAAGAAGAAGAAGAAGAAGAAGAAGAAGAAGAAAGAAAACTATGCAAAGAAAGCAGCCAAAAGCAAGACTGTATTTCTAGAGACTAAAAATTCATTAAAAAAAATAAAGGAAGACTGACAGGCATAACACAGGTAATTAAAGCAGCACACTATGTGGTCCAGTGAAATTAATTATAAACAACATGTGCTGTGAGGTATGATGGACTTATCAATCCCACATTGCAGTGCTTCTTAATCTTCCTAATGCTGTGATACTTTAATGCCCTCTTCCCTACGTGAGAACATACAAAAAGAAAATCATTGACATTGCTACTTCATAATTGTATTTTGATACTGATATGAATTGTAATACAATCATCTGTGTTTTCCAGTGGTCTTTAATGACCCCCGTAAAGGAGGTCATGAACCACTGATTGAGAAACCCTCCCACACTGGTGTATTTACTCCAGACCTCAGTATCCTAAACAAACTGAAACATCACTTATTCACAGCCCATGAGTTAACATTTCCCTTATGGAAACTTTAAAGTTTGTGTTTATTTCTTCTTTTTTTGTTGTTCTATTCTCTCTCTCTCTCTCTCTCTTTCCCTCTCTCTCTCTCTCTCTCTCAACAAATATCACATTCCAACAATAATATTTAAAGATAAAAGCATAATTATTTTAAATATCAATTGTTTGTGCCTTACATTTCTTAGCATCACCCTTGTAACTTGAACGTGTACTTCTGTGAGTAATAATATTCCCTAATGTCCCCAGATCCATCAACAATTTTGTTAGCAAATTTATCACCTCATTTGACACATTTACTTATCTATATATTTTCCTGTCATATGTCTTAGTTTTCGACACACCATTGAGATAATTATTCGCATATATTCATCATGGAGTTTTTAATATCACCATTTAATGATGGTATGCGTCTATGACTCAAATTACTGAAGCATTCCATCCTAAAGAAGCAAGTTGCAAGTTACACAAACTCACAAAGAATTTATGTGAACCAGGAACTGCTGATGAAGGTTATATTAGCAGGAAACAGTTGCTATGGAAGAGGAAACTCTTCAGTATAGCTGCCTGCAAATTGTGCAGCAGGTTCCAAGAAAATAGCTTTTGTGAATTTTCACCAATGTGGCTACTCTGTGAGTTATCAATAATGCTCATGTAAAGTACCCCAATAGATTCTAGTTCACCAACCTGGTCTTAGCTGAAATTATTTCATCTGTGGCATCAATATCATAGTTAGGGAGAAAAGACACTTTTACAGCCATCCTCATTCCTGAGAAATATCACACAGCATAAAGTAACTTTGTCTTTACTGCAAAAATATTCATAACACAACAAAATTTACTCTATGAGCTTCAAGTGCATGTCAAACCATTGACCTGTACTAGGGAATCAAATTTCCACATGTTATTATGATATAAAACTTGATCTCAAGTTGAGTTTCAATATTTCTGAAAAACAACAAGAACAACAACAAAAGTACAGTGCAGAGCTCAAATTCCTAAATATTTTGTACCCAAAATGATAGATCATCTCTCTTACTTCATAGTACCAGACAATTACCACTTATGCAACTGTGAAACATTCAAATACAATCATACACTGCATCTTAGGAAATGGAAAAACTAAGACTGTAAGAATGTAATGAAGCTGAGTTTCACTCATCAACTGCATTAGCTTATTGTCTCTGAAACTAACAATGTAAGCAAGTAAACTACTATATTTTTTCATATTATTTTCAGTGGACCACTGCAAGTTCATAGGAACTTTCAGAAAAATAGATATTGGCATGGTAAGAAGAGAAGGCTTTTTGTTCATGATGACCATAGGCTGACTGACTAAGATAACTAGTCAAAGAAAGCTAAAACCTAGAGTTGAAAAAGAAAACTAAAAATAAGCTTGAAATTATAATACATAGACCTAAAGCAAAGCAAGCAAACAAATGATTAAATGAAAAGTGAAAACATCCCCCCCAATTTTCTACACTGAAATGGCTTACATGTAATCAGACCAGATATAAAAGAATTGTGATAAGAAAGGAAAGGAAGACACTTGTGACTGAGGAATATTGATGACTGGGAGCAATACCACAAATGCACCCATCTTATCAGAGACCAGAGTTGATAAGGAGACCCTTATCCAACACCATCACCACAGGGTGATGAACAGGGAACCTGCCTTAATGCACTACTCCTTATAGTACCAGAGGCTGCACCGTATTTGTGGCACTATGGCTGTGGTGTATAGATGCCAGAAAAATATTGTATGGAAGTAATTTTTCTAATATAGTAAGACAATAACAACAAAATCATCCATAAAGAGGGGTTATGCTTATCCAGAATTGTTACAGCATACATTGAAATAAACCCATTATGAAGCCACAGGACAAAGGAGAAGAAACAAGTATTGTGACTAAGATTAGAGGTGCAACATGTTTTGGAGGCAGAAAAGCAGCTTCCCATGTGCAATACTGAGGGCAGATGATATGCAGTCACTGGACTCCTTGGAAATTGTTGGTACTTCTGCTATTCTGTGTTAATTTAGCACTACCATAATTCTATCTATCTATCTATCTATCTATTATCTATCTATCTATCTATCTATCTATCTATCTATCTATCTATCTACCTATGTCTATAGAATTACATATGAGTAGAGTAAATTATTTTAGTAACATTATACAAGTAATAGAATCAATCATTACAACAATATAGCCAGTCAAGATACCTATTTATTCTATTTACCCTTTATCTACTATGTATAATACATACATCTATATAATGTCATATATAACATATGTGTATGCATTCATATATCTATCACATGTCTGATAGATATAAAATCTCTATATATGTATATGTAATATATAAAAATTTATTTGTATAAATGCTGCATAGAATTTACAATTTCATCTTTACTCGCTGTTATTATATTTATAACTGTAATCCTTACCTCACTAAATTTCTGTGTTTCAACGGCATTTTTTAACGGATGCATATGTAGTGCTTGTCAGTTCATAGGCTCATTTTTTATCTATAGCACCACCACAGTGCCCATCATGATATTTGATGTTTACTTACCGTTGTTGTAGTTTCTTAATGTATGTTACTGTCATCATAATTAGAATAATATCTTCACTCACTCATGTTATTCCCAATAGTCCTAATTAATGGCACTGCCTGCTTAGATTTTGAGAGTAAACCTGAAGCACCATAGCACCCAGTTTTAGTGAGCTGCTTCTCAGTGTTTGCATAATCTTACCTTAGCAATTGCTATTTGTAAAGTCAACTGGAAGAGAGTTTTGTCTTCCTGGAAAGGAAAGGTAGAGTTCAGAAAGTTAAGAAACTTGATGAAATTCAAATCCCAATTGGAGCAGAAGTGAAATTCAAACTCATGGCTAAAGCTGACTTCATCCTCATTCCTTCTTAAAGGGATGAAGCACCAGGTGAGAGAGGGATCTCCTAGAGGCAAGGCATCTTGCATGAGGTCTGTGGTAACATGTGACTCCTGTTTATGGTACTTGATTCCTCATGGCATAGTAAGAGATTTGTTTAAGCAAGGAGACTCAAGTCAATAGCAAACAATGTCAGAGTTTTCTTTTGTTACTAACTGGGTAACACAAAATAGTTTATAAAATGAAGTTCCTTATGCAGAAATGCATTGTCAATCAAATTGTTAAAGAATAATTAAAAAACTGAATAATCACAGAAGAAAAAAGCAACATGGAGTCAGAGTGCCAATTCATGTTACTTTTATTTTGATGTCTATTATCTATCGATTAACTATCTATCTTTTATTAATCCCTTTATCTATTATAAATTTAATCAGTATTATCTCTCATTTACATATCATCTGTCTATCTATTTATATATCTATCATCTATTTTTCATCTATCTATCTATTTATTCATCTATCTATCTATCATCTATCTATATATCTATCATATACTCACACACATACTGCTTTATACTTAAGGTCATCTGGCCAGTGGAAAAGAAACGGCAAAAAGGGCTGTTCCTTGCTTCAGAATAAAACATAATCCTAAGCATCACATTCTGTGGATTCATGACTAAACAAATGGATCAAGAATATAACAGAGTTGAAATCTATTTTATGGATTTCTTTATTATTCAGAGGACCAGTTTCTAAGCGTATGTATCAATTCCAACATTCCACTCCAAGTTCTAAGTGTTTCATAGAAGAAGACCAAGATTCACATAGCTGTGGTGATGGGATGACAGAAGACATATTCTTTTGTTATAAATTTGTGATATTCTTCTTAGAATATATACAATAAGGATGACATCCAGAAGAGTGAATGGCTTCTGCAATAATATAATGTCCTCACTCTATACTTTACCAAAATAAAGAAGTGCAAAACATCCAGTTAACAAGATTTTAATTATACTCCCCCAAGAGAATGTTAGAAATTATGAGTTCAAATTCTGAAAATTACAAAAATAATTTTATAGGTTTCAACTGAATCAATGATGGGAAATTAGTCTCTAAACATTTTAGTTTAGATTAATACCAAGTCACATAAAAATACTCTCATCAATAATTTATGACTTCTATTTCTTAATATTAAGTACAAATTAAAATATAAGTACAAATCAACATAATGAACACAAGCTGAACACAAGCCAGATTTATCTAGTTGAAAATTTCAGATGAACCTGAATCAAATTCAAGTTGGTATTCTGCTTTTCTCTCCATTGCTATGGAGTAAAAAGAGATTTGGAACTGATTCAGTGACCACCAGACACTGTGACTTTGATTGAGCAGCTAGAACATTTAGGCAACATGTACACAAACACAATCAGATTCAAAACAAGACATAAAAATAAGTATCAAGAATATGAACAAAGATGTATAATGTCTGTTTGCAATAGAGTATTTTAGAAGAAAGAAAGTCAATTTTTCTGTTTTAACCATATGCTTCATTAACAATAGAAAAGAAATAAAATCAACCTAGTCCTTTAACAACTGATAAATGAAAAATGTAATATACATGTAAACAGATGCATATGCAAAAAAGAGAACAAGAAAAACTACATGTAAAGGGATGAGAATGGACTGAATGCAAGTAATTGATACGAGTTAGGAAAGAAGACATAAAAAAATTGCTTTTCTAGTTTCAATTCTGTTAAATTTTCCTTATAGGTGCTACATATGTGTATAAATATATTCAACACTTAAAGGAAAAGTTCAATGTGAGCCTTTATAGCTTCCATTTGGATGATGGTTATTATTCTTCATTAATTTTGATAGATTTTGGGTATAGTCAATTTTAATGTGTGATATTTTTATTTATTTTTAGAGTTTTTTTAAGTAAAGTAAAATTTTAAAAGAGAAACTCAGATTGTAGAGATATAAGAAAAGGTCAGAATTGTGGTGTGAAGTTCTATACTGCTGACCACATAACTGAAAATAGTGAAGGCCATGCTGGGTCTTAGCAGATGTGAGTACTAGGAGCGTCTGACACAAGTGCCCTGAGAATTATTGACTTCTATTTATAAAAGAAATGTGAGATATTTTCCATGGAGGTTGCTATAGACATGATGAACAACTATGAAAGAGCATCTAAGACTTAAGAGGACTATGACAAGAAGTCTACTTATTTCCAGCATAAACAGATTAAGTTTGAACCTCCTTCCAATAATTTGAATAGGATAAAGTGCATCAATCCACTGTTCCAAATGCCAATCTAAATCCTCTTGCATATTCAACACATTAGTAATATTTTTTTGCTAAATGATTAACAAAAGTAGCTGTCTTAACTTCTTGTGTCAAAGCAATTGCAGAAGCAGTGATGGTAGCAATTAATGTAATTAAAGCTGTTATACCAGCAATAATCAAGCCCACTACCCTCTTGCTTCTGCTTAAATCCTGACTCATTTCTTCCAGTACTTGAAAGCGATTTTTAGTATAACAAGGTTCTGTGATACTCAGGACAGTAAAACAAAACCTGGTCGACAGACCTCTATGATTGACATGCTGGATTTCAAAACACAATTAGAAGGTGTACAATCAATGCAACTTACATTATATACTGGAGAAGAAACAAAAGTAATTTTAACTTGACAATTAAAAGAGCTGTAAAACATGTGCTAATACCTGTTTGTAATCCAGATCCTCCCCGAAATGTATCTCTTGCTAACATAACATCATAGAGAACTGCAGCTAACTTCCAATTATGTCTCTGAAAATGTCGGGAATCAAACTTCCAAAAGAAGAATGTTATTTCCAATGTTGGATTGATTTCTAGCCCTCTCTGGATGTTTTAACTTTACACAGTGAGCTTATGAATTTCAAGAACGAATCTTTGATGAGCGTTGATGCGATAGATATGCTGATAAAATAACCCATGGCCTGAAGACAGTGTTTCTATTTTGGTCAAGCTTCAAGAATGGCATATATCTTGATCATGCTAGTCCTTTTTGTCCTGGAAATAATTTTATTCCTGCCCATCATGTTAAAGCTTGTCTTTAACTATGTCAACATGTTGGCAGCCAAAGTACCTGGCATGAACCTGAAAATGGACGCCCTAGACAGAGTAATTAAATTATCAGGGTGGCAAGCCAAGGACAGGTAAGATTCTGCACAGAGCCTTACAAACCTAAGACAGAAATTCATTGCTTTTGAAAATGTATATTCCATGATGGGTAAGGAAGGTACTCTTGCCAGAATGTGCTAAGACTGGCTCAGTCTTGTTAGTGAAATAAAAAAGGAGACAAAAAGGAGACCCTTTGGGGCTGCTTGGCAAGAATCTGACATGGGCCAAGGACAAGGAAATGGGTTGCTTGGCAGGAATTTGACATTGGCCAAGAACAAGGAAGTAGGCTTCAGTCAGGAATCTGACATTAGGCTAGAACAAACACAGAAATCTAAATACTAGCCTAGAATAAAGGCGGAGTTTCAGACAGGAATCAAAATGTTAGGCTAGAACAAGGAAGTAGGCTTCAGACATGAAAAGGACTTTGGACTAGGACAGGAAAGTTTGCTCAGATATTTTGGTAATCCTTATAAGTCCATAGAAACAGTAGTCATGGGAATGTTCACGGGAAATTTTTTATTGCCTTGCTTATTCCATGACAATTTTCATCTATTGTATTGCTAGTCCCTCAACCTAGAACTGACCTTAATCTTGCATTTAATTAAAATGGTATTAAAGCAAGAAGGAGGGGGTGGTGGGATAGGGGGTTCTAGGGAGGGTAAGTGGGGAAAGGGGATGGTATCTGAAATGTAAATGTATAAAATAGCCAATAAAAAAAGCAGATTAAGTCCTAATTTAACAGTAGCATTTGAGGAAGAGATGCCATAGAACCACAGATCTCAGACATTTCCTGGTAAAAGTCAGCAAAATAAATGACAGAAGCATGCTGATGGTTCTGGTTTGGAGATGGAATGCCTGTAGGTCTGACAGCAGTCCTAAGGGCAGATGCACAGTGCAGAAGAGAAGAAAGATCATTAGTCCTGGGGTTAATTGAGTTGAAAACAACTATTTGGACCTAGTATATTTTGAATTTTTATTTGTAGGATAAAATTAGTGTTTGATAATAGATGGCATGTTGAGGAGTCAAACCTGAGAGGCACTTGAGTTGTGACATTGAATAAATAATAGACTTCTTGAACATTGGAATTGATGGTGCTTTTTTGTTGACTGAAAGTGTGAAGTGACTATTATAATTTTTTAAAGATGACCCAGATTTCTAGAAGAGAAGTTGAGAACAAATCCCTTCATAATAACTTTATTAAGAGAATTATAGTATCATGTTTATAGGCATGCATGATGGGACCCTAAGGAGGATGAGACTCCCTCAGTTCTCTTCATCACTGAGGAAATGGGAGATGTTTGTTCTCATGACTGTAGGAACAGAAAGGTGGCTTCTTTGTGGTGACCTATCCAATGTGCTAGGAGCCAGGATAATACCTATAAAGACTCTATATAACCCAAGGTCACCTTGTATCTGGGTGGTTGGAAGACAGGGAAACCTACATCCACTGAGGGTTTCAACTATTTTTAAAAGGTCTTCAAGTTCACAGAATATGCTGCTTACCAGTCTTCTGAGGAGAGCCACAGTGTGAGATCCTCTGATTTCTGAGAAAAGAACAGACCACAAGAGTATTGTGGCCTAACAGAATAGACTCAGGTTATTCCAGCAGGAAGGAAACATGAACAAGAGGTTTCAAGGAAAGAAAGAAATAGAATAGTTTTGAAATCAGAAAAAGATGTTTCAAACTGCAATGTCTCAGAAGAGGCAAAATTCATTCACTTATCTGCCACTGCAGTTTACATATTGAGATGCTGTTACAAAGGTTTTTAGATCAAACAGTCACTTCACTGAGTATTCAAGATATCTGTTTATAAATGTCAATATTTGATTAATTAATTGTTTGTTTGAACAAGAACCCCTGTAGTACAGTGTAACATATGAACAGTTCAGCATACAACAGGATTTTTGCTCCTCTTGCCTCCACATATGCGTACTAAGATTAAGGGATAGAGGTCAGGACTTTGTCCATGTTAAACAAGTAATCTACCAATTGAGTGGCAGCACCAACACTCCTTACTGCATTTGTAAGAGCAATATGCTTCAAATAAGTAAATTGGGACATCGTGTATACAAAGTTATGCTGAGTCTTCTAATAAGGGCCTGTGCTCATGAGTAAGAAAAAGAGAGAAACAGAGAGATGAAGGCACCACGGATGAAGGACTGGTTTGAATTTTATCTAAGAGATTAAAATAAATCTGAGCATCAAGTGGATCTGGGATTATGCATTTGTTAATGTACCATCTAATACAGTCAAGCAGAGTATGACATTACACACAGTTTAATCTCTCATAATAAAATCATGACCCTAAGCACATGTTCCTTAACCTTCCAGGGATGATGATATCTAATCTCTAAAGGGAAGTGAGAAATTGTGGTTAATATAGCATAATGATGGTCTTAGGCTGGGGATTTGTGTGGAAACCCTCTCAAATACTACAATATGGTCTTACAAAGGGAAAGAATCATCTTTTTAACAGTGAAAAATAAATGATTACCAAGAAGTCTTCTGAGTTTCAGACTGAGCAACCTTTTAACAACCCTTCTATTTACACTTTGAGCTACTTTCCTAAGCTCTGTAATATGGTAAAAGGCCAGAGATTGAAGCAGTGGCCCAGACAGCTTTGCCTGCAGCAGAGAGAGGAGCTGTGTCTGAGATAGGTCAGGTTCCGAGGTAATCAGTAAAGGTGTATTTAAGGAAGGGTGAATATCAGTGACATTGCTGCCCAGCAAACCTCCCGACATATATCACAAATCCAAATCAATGTTCAGTTAGAATGTAATAGGCATTAGATATGTGAAACCAACCCATAAAACAGAATTACAGACTTTTCTGTAAATCCTTCTTTGTGCTAGAGAAAAGCAGTAACATAAAATTTACTGATTTGTCCATAATACTTTCCTTGTTATTGAAGAGACTGTTCTAGTAGTTAAGCACTCTGATTTCTGGTGTAAGTATACTTACCAAGACATGAGTTAAGAGTGTTTTAGATTACATGGGAGTATAGTATACATGTCCATATGTATGTCCCACAGGTTGGCACACTTGTGCAGATGTGTAGGGATGCCTGAGATTGAAATGGGTTATCTTCCTTGTTTGTGCTTTATTATAGGTCACTGAATTGGCCTGGTTAGCCAGCTGGTGGCTCTAAAATTTCTATCTTTGGCTCTGGCAGAGGATTACAGGCCAGCTGTCATGCTTAAGACACAGTTCTTAATTTATAAGAAGAGCTTAATTATTTCTGTGTTTTATTTTCTTTCTATCACAGTGCATTCTTCATAATTTTCCCTGCACACACTGTGTCAGTAAATGATTCACATCAATAGCACTTAGTTACTTTTATAATAGCATGCAGGAATTACATTCCTCATGTGTAATTCAGTCATTTTTCTGGAGTTTTGCTTTGCAACTTGAATTCCAAAGTTCAAAATGGAAGACGATAGAGAACCTTCAAATAATTTATTCATGATCTGTTCTCATATGTTCTTGTCTGTAGTGGGTTGGCCTGAGGCTGCTTGTATTTTAATGCCAATATTTTTAACTCAAGAATTGGTTGCCCCAGAGACAAGAGTCAGCACCTAGACCCAAGTGATACTATGTGACCTTGTCCCCCAGTTATTTCTAACAGGTAAATAAAGATGCTGACAGCCTGTAGCTGTGCACATGAGACATAGGGGGTTAAGGATTCCTAGGCTATAGGTCAGCAGAGAACCATGAGGCAGATAGGAGAAGGTGAATGGAAGAGAATATGCCATGGGTTAGGTGACATGGCCCTGAGGGATGGCAAATTGAGGTTAAGAGCAGCCCAGATGAAGCGTAGTAAGTAACTCCAAGTTTTGAATAGGAAAATAGATTCTAATAGCATAGAAAGTAGATATCTGGCCAGTACTTACTTGTGCTGTTTAAGTGTTATTGTAAATAATAAAAGGTGTGTATCTTTTATCTGTGAATCGAATGATCAAGGCAGGGTAGAAACCCTAGGTTGGGATTAAAGGTTTATACAATACTTGTCAGTTTTTATTGTCTTAGCTTGGTATATCTTTCCCCATTAGTCATGTGATTGTGGTGGAGTTTTCAAACTAATAAACAAGCAAATGTGCATAAATATACTATGCATTCTGAGCTATTGGAAAGGTTTAAAATGGCAAACTTCTGGAGCTATGAGGAACTTTCAGTTGATTTTGTGTGTTAGAGATAGAGTCTTTTATAGGCCAGGAGGACTCTAAAATTAGAATGTAGAATCCAGCCTTGAACTCCTAAACCTCCTG
Source organism: Grammomys surdaster (assembly GCF_004785775.1). NCBI lineage: Eukaryota > Metazoa > Chordata > Mammalia > Rodentia > Muridae > Grammomys > Grammomys surdaster. The sequence continues at coordinate 2,369,019 of NW_021620632.1, forward strand.
CCCTGCCTTCCGAGAACTCATCTTTAGGATGTGTACCACCATACCTACCATTATTAGTTAGATAAAAATGTGACCTCTAATGCTGAAAAAATCAATGATATTTGGAAATCGAATTTATCAGAATTATAGGCAAAGAAAACAAGGATTCCAACAAGGAGTCAATGTAAACACACAAACAGGTATAGGTCTCACTTGAGGAACACTTATAACTTAGGCAGAGTTTGTGCTGGTGACAGTATATCATCTCCAGCTTCTCTGGAAAACTTTGTCCGTGGTTTCTTTTGAAATTTCTAGGGGTGTTCACCTCTATCAGAAATCCTTGGTATAAAAATATTTCATATTTAGAAAACAAGCTTGCAGGGCCAAGCTCCTATAGAACAGGACCTCCTTTTTCTGCTCCAGTGGTTCGGATCCTGCAGTGTTACACCTACTGTAGACTACACTTTCTTTGGCAATGTCTATTTAATATTGTGTGATGAGTTTAATTAGCTTAGTTTTTTGTTTTTTACTTTAATTTATATCTGTACAATTTATGAAAACATTAAAAATATGTTTCTTATGTCTGCTTTACACTCACACCTTTCTGTAAACATTTATCATTTACCGTAACATGGGAATGATTTCAAGATCATCATGGAGATGAATACAGTTTCCTTCACATGCTGATTATTTAAATATAAGCTGTTATAATGCAGTGGAATAGAAATTTTCTTTTGTATATAAATGGTTATCTTTCCCATTTTGGTTTTGCTTTTTGATCTATGTTTTTCAATTTTATCTTGAATTACAGGTCTTCTTGTTCTATCAAATTAGTGTGAGCCTTAGCACCGAAAAATGTAACTTGATATTCTCTCATGGGTTAGAATCCAGGATCAGGCCTTTAGTTTAGAGGCACAGAGACATTGGGGAGATGGTGGCAATGATGGCAGTCTATTTGCACATCTGTCACTGTCCTGAAGATTGATTATAGTAGTAGAATCCAAGCTTACTACTGTGCTCCTTGGAAGAACTTAATTTCTTAGTGTCTTGCAGCTAAGTTCTTCAATGATCTGCCATGCAGACCTCTTTCTCTGACTTTTCCAACCATACATTTTTTTTCATTCCTAGGTGTAGGGAGGGAAGATCTAGGAACAGTGCCTTTTACAATCTAAAGTCAGCACTTTTACCATATGTTACTGGATACTCACAACTTCAGTATATTATACGAAGGGACTACATAATGAATATTCAACAATCTGGCATCTGCTTCTACCATGTGTGCTCTGGTCCATGATGGCAAGTGTTCCTATCACTTTCAACATAAGCTCATTCTATGCCAGTGCCTAGGAGTCTGTCACTACATGGGCCTTACATCAAAGAGTGAAGGTTTTGTTTTGCTTAGAATTTGAGTAGATGCAGTCCATCTTGGTTTTAGAGGTGTGAGTCAGCTAGCCACACAGCATCTAATCATGAAACAAAGAGAGAAATAGCAGTGCTCAGCTTATTTTTTTTCTTCTAAATCTATCCAGGAACATAGCACTTGAGAACATGGACCCACATTCAGGGTGTGTTTTTTTCTCTTCATTTAAGCTTTTCTGGAAATATATTTAAAGAAAGATATAACAAAAGGCACATTTTCATGGTGATTTTAAATCCAGTCAACTTGACAGTTGACATTAATCATTATAGAAGATGGTGAGTATTTACTGATCTGTGACAATTCTGAAATTATATTTAGTAACAATTATGAAATTATATTTAGTGACAATTAACAACTTGGAATAGGCTAAAGATACACTTTTAATTTTTGTTTGCTAAGGCCTTAGGCATACCTGCATAGCACTATGATGGCCTACTTTAAAAGTCTCTAACACCATAAGAAAAGATACTAAATCATATGGCCTGCTATATGAATAAACCTTTTTTATTGTAAGAGTTACAGGAAAATCACTTTATCTCATAATTGTGCTGCCCATTATGAGACTGGATATATTGATTGATTAGTTATATAGTCCATGTTTGATATTTTTGACACGATATTATTGGAAAATAGCCATATAAAGTTTGAGCTAGTTTATAAAAGAAAATTTCTACTTTATATAAGTTAGAAGCTTGCTAGAAATTGGATTTCATATTGTTGCAAATGACAATCAAAGGATAAAAAAGATTAGGAAAAGAAATATTGTATGGTGTCACCTTACTTTTACCCTGGCCCTCAGAAGGCTGAAGCAGGCAGATCAGCACAAGTTTGAGAGTATCCTGGCAGGAGAGTGAGAGAGGGTCTCAAAGCTAATAATGGCAGTGCTAAGCAAAATGATTGAAAAGAGAAAACCATGATTAAATGTTGAAGATACGTGTCTGTGGAAAGTTCTTGATGTCTTATATGCTGGCCTCCATCATGAAGATGGACCCCATGAGATTATGGAAGAGAACACAAGAGAAAAGAGTTACTAAATGCCTTCCCCATAAGCTCCCAATTACTACTCACTGATTTTCCTCATCTTCAGACATTTTAGCATCTTCAGGATTAGCCCATGTACAGCCACGATTGGCCGTATCTCTCTGACATGTTTGCTGTTTCTTATTTTATCCTCTCAGTCTCTCTCCATCTGTCACCATATGTTAAAACAATGACTCCTGGAAAGGCTCCTATCCTCCCATATCATATCACTTTGAACTTTGAACCAGAATCACTGGTCTGAGATTTCAGTCTTACATCCCAGTACGAAATACATTTCTCAACGCTCATTCAGAAATCAGATTAGACAGAACTGTGGGCCAATGGCTTTTCTAATCACAGACAAGTGTGAAGACTCCATTGCTTGTTGACATTTCTGTGATCTGAAGTTTGTGTCACTCCTTACAGCATTATCTATCTCTGAGTTCAAAATCAGCCAGTTGCTATATGCTTTTTAGAAGAGGCCTGTTCTGCACAGCTGGTCTGAAAATTAATCTATGCATGACAAGCCAGTCTTGCTCAGGGCAATGTCAGCATAGATGTTTTTCTTCCTTTCCCAAGTTGAATGAATGGACAGAGGGTTTTAATAACAGATTCATCAAAGCAAGTAATTATATACATACATTAAGAGCCAAGTGCATTAGAATTTTTATCATTTTCCATTTTTAAAGGAACGATAAAGTCATTAATTGAATTTATCTTATATTGTTTATGGATGTTCACTGATGGTTACGAATGAAAGATAGAATAACTTCCTCACTGCTACGAAAAAGTACATGAAAAACACAACTTAAGGAAGAAACATTGTGTGTTTTCTCATAGTTTGAGGGTATAATCCTGCATGAAGGAAAGAAGTTACCATGGCAAAAAGGAGTATGAGACCTGCCACCTGCAATCAGGAAGGAGAAAAAGAAAATTTCTGATGTTCAGCTTTAAATGACATCATGCACATGATCGTCTCACGTCAAAGAGACTAACCTGGAATTTCCCTTCCATACTTGCCCAGTGGATTGTCTTCTATTTAAATGTAGATTCTTTCAAGTTGACAGTCAATATTAATCACCAGAAATAGTGACCAGACTAAAAATTTCAGATATTGCATTAGAATCATGGAGTCATTTTATGGGATATTTCAAAGTAACCCAAAGAATCAGAAAATATTTTAAATTTAATTGTCTTTGAATAACTGAAGCCTTAAAGTAGGGTGTTCAGAAAAAGTGGTGTTTATTAAAGTAGATAATCTCTCTGTTATGTAGATCCTCTGATGGTGGTCATATATTTTTAATTCTATGAGTAAGAGTAAAAGGTGTTTCAAAATGGACAGAGCATTTCTGCTGCATTGACTTAAATGGAGTCAAACATTCTCTTCAGGAATCATTACATGTTCTTTTGCTTTTACATAGAATGTATCCACTGTCAAATCAGCAATCCCTCATTCTGTTCTGGTGCTTTCCATTTTGGCAATGAATTTTAATGGATTCTTATGGCTTTTTAAATCATAACATGAACTCTGACGTTTAAAAAAACAAAAACAACAAAAAAAACATTCTCCTCAGCACTTTAATTCACATGGCAAAGCCACACATTACCAAAATTTATCAAGCAGATGGGAGTCACAAGTCTCTGGAAAGAAACAGGGAGATGATTGAGAGGGTGTGAGCTCTACCTCCCTGGACAGGAGACACCAGAGAAGAAGGAGATGGAGGGCTTACTTCAGTGCTAGAAGCAGAAGACAGAACCTTCTGACCATGTTGTTTATACAAGAGTAGAAATGGTTCCTTCACATAAAATTTAGCATTTGTTTAGTAAACGTAATGACATTTCTAAAACACAGTAAAATAATTTCCTGTCTCAAAGGAAAAACAATGTATAAGCAGTAATTTATTTAACAGTTCCATATTTTAATGTTGAAATACTTCTGACAAAAGAATTCTGTTCCCATAAATGTCTCAGATTTGTGCCCTGTGGGAGCTGGTGCCCACCCCTCCCTCCATTTTAAAAGAATCTTTATTAAATTATTTTATTTATTTGCATTCTAAATGTTGCCCCTCTTTCTGGATCCCCTTTCCTCAAATTCTTCATTCCCTCACCTCTGAAAGGATTCTCCCCATCAGCCTACCCACCCCAGTTCACCCCCACCAGCATCTCTCTTCCCTGGGATATCAAGTTTCCACAGGATTAAGCACATCCTATCGTCTCCCACTGATGTCATACAAGGCAGTCCTCTGTTACACATGTTCCAGGTACCATGAACCACGCCATGTATGCTACTTTAGTTCTGCTTTAGTCTCTGGGAGTTCTGATGAGACAGGGTTAGTTGATTCAGTTGTTCTTCCTATGGGGTTGCAATCCCCTGCAGCTCCTTCTGTCCTTCCTCTAACTCTTCCATATTGATCAGAGATCTCAACCTAACGGTTGCAGAGTCTATCTGAGAATATCCATGCCAGGCTCCTGTCTACACTCACAACATGGTCTCAGTAATAGTGTCAGGATTTGGTGTGCACACATGGGATGAATCGGAAGTTGGACCGGCTACTAGGTGACCTTTCTTTCATTCTCTGCTCAATTTTTGTCCCTGAATTTTCTTTAGACATGAACAATTTTGGATTAAAAATTTTGAAGATGGGTGAGTGGGTCCCTCCCCCAACAGTGGGCCATGTCTATCTACAGGAACCTCGAATCTCCTGCTTCTCTCAGTCTGCTTGGATTCACTTTTACTGAGTGCATCTGATTTCCTAATAGAAGGACTGTGCTAGAATCCTGTGTTTTTGACTCTGTGTTCTGAAAAGTTTCCCTTACACCATTTATAAGTTCTTCACGCATGTGAGGGATTTATTCCAACTGGGGAAAGCCTGGGAGACAATGTGCAATGTATGTCTAGTATTGCTATTTCCACAAGACTTTCACTAGAAGAAACACACCAGAGGAAGAAATAGCACCAGATAAATTATGGCTGTAATGGAGGGAGGAAAGAACATTCAGAGAAGTGAGTACAAAGGAGATGATTTTTCTTATTGCTTAAATACTTTCAAAGTATTCTAGAAGGTTGTGTAAGTTCTAGGAAGATGACCCAAGAGTTAATAGGTCTTACTGACTTGAAATGACCCAAGTTCAGTTGGCAGTAGTCATATTGAGCAGCATATACTGACCCTTACTGCTAGCTTCATCAGATCTGACAATTTCTTCTGCTCTCTGTAGGTACCTGTACATATGTGCTTGGTTTGGCAAGGTATTAAAATGTGTAACTGTAGATGAATTAAACATGTGACAGAAGAAATATAAATTACCTGTTTCCAGGTGCCTGTGTCTCCATGGGACAGTATTGTAACATTCAAAAGTGGTTTCCTTCTCCAAAGATGTAATCAGTGTCCTCATGGTCTTTCAACCCTGCTACATTTGTAAAAGTTAGTTTCCTTCCAGTCCCTGGTAGACTAGGGTAAAATCTCCCACTATCCCTCAATTCTCCCTGATGAATTTAAACCTATTACTAGTCACACTTATGGTGCTGTGCCTGAAGTCATCATTCCATACAGTCCCTTGGAACATTTTTCTTGTTTTCCCCAAAAGAATCCTCAATACTTACTCATATAAAGTTAATGAAACTTCAACATCATGTTTTGGTATTTTTTTATTATTTCTATTCAATACAATGATTTATGCATTATACTTTGTATGTGCTAATTATGTATGTAACAGGCACAAATATATATATATATGAGTATAGCATAGCACTAAGCACACAAAGTCTATTTCAGTAAATTGTTTCATATAACACTGGACTGGAAAAGTTATTGTTTTAATATGGTTATGAATTCATGAACCATGCACTAACTAGAATAAAGTAGAACAGAATAATAGAATAGAATAGAAAGAATAGAATAGAATAGAATAGAATAGAATAGAATAGAATAGAATAGAATAGAATAGAATAGAAGTAAAGGCAAGTAGAGAATGAAGTTTTAAACATAATACCATACTAATTGTTAGCTCCTTTCATAGATGGAAAGCCATAATGAGCAGGGAGGTAAGAAAAAACCCCAAATTCACCAATTTAATAAAATGCTCATCTGAGACATTAAATTCCATTCAATTTAAATCCAAAATTCATATTCTTATCATGAATTAATGCAAATCCTGCTCTGTTTTCACTTTATTTCCTAAACTATACTATCTACTTTTTTAGGGAACTATCAAATGTGAATTCTGAAAAATCTTCATTACAAGCCTATAGATACTTATTGGGCTGAGCTAGACAGTCAGGACAGCGAGAATCATTTTTAAAGTTCTTATCAGGAGTTGAAGTCAATTTCTAGCAGACACAGCAGATGGTTCACTACTGAGAAAACTCACCAGCCTATGACTGGACATAGTCTAAGAGGAGAGTCAGAGTTATAGCACTGTGGAAGGAAGGAAGGAAGGAAGGAAGGAAGGAAGGAAGGGACAGAGGGAGGGAGGGAGGAGGGAGAGCAAGAAGGGAGAGAGAGAGAGAGAGAGAGAGAGAGAGAGAGAGAGAGAGAGAGAGAGAGAGAGAGAGAGAGAGAGAGAGAGAACATTGAGACCAATTCCAAAGGCTGAAATGATGAGCCAATAGAAGAGCGCTGCTCTGTAACGGAAACCATGAAGCCTCACAGTGATCTTACATTTTCACTATTGAACATATTTTCCTTCACTTATGAGCCACCATAAGTTAAAAATCCATGATAGAGTTAGAACTAGCATAACAATTTTTACATATTCTCTCATAATCTATGTCCATTATCTGTTTTCTGTCCTTCCTTGATATTTTAAATTTAGACTTTCTTGTTCTTTATCTACATGTTATACCTACATGTACATTTGTTCACACACATACATATTTTATTTTAGTTGGGTTCTGCATATGGGACAGATTATGTGGTTATTTTTCTTTCTTTCTGATATTGTGTGATGTTACTTAGTGTTACATATTCTAACTCCATATATTTTATGCAGATTTTGTGATTACATTTTTTCTTTAGAGTTCCATAATTTTCCAACACACATGGTCACTTTAATGATAGAGTGGAGAAATGTGGATGCATTTTATTGCATTTTCTTTATTTTTTGTTTTTCCCTTTAATGTATTGATAGTGTTACTCTTGTGTGTGAATTTTGTTGTTTTAATCATAGATTTATAAACTTCATGGATGTCCTGTTGCATCTGGCTGCTAAAGGTCCTTATCTCAGTGCTTGGGATGTGAACACAAAAGCAGGTCCCAGAAGGGATGGTAATTATTCATGGTATTTCAGTTCTGTGCAGAACTTGCAGATATTTTGGATTTCAATAGTGCCATTTTCCATTTCAAAACAACACAGACTACTCCATCTACAGCCCTACAAAATTTTGTTTTATTTTAGTAACATCTATACCAACAGCTGTGAAGGGATATATCAGGGTGTACTTGCATCTCCTTTATGATTAGAAATGTTGAGCTGTTTTATTTTTAATTTTTTTATTGGATGTTTTATTTACATTTCATATGTTGTCCCCTTACCCCATCCCCCACCCACCCAGGAACCCCCTATCCCCTTACTCTTCCTCCTTCTTCTCTGTGGATGTAACCTCTATCCACCCCCCCACTCCCACCTCCCCACCCTCAAAATTCCCACCCCCTGGGGCGTCCAGCCATCATGAGGTCAAGGTTCTCTTCTTCCACCTATGCCCAGCAGGGCCCTCCACTCTTACATATTCAGCTGAAGCCCTGGATCCTTCCCTAAGTGCTCCCAGACTGGTGGTTTAGACCCTGGGAGCTGTGGTTGGTTGGTATTGTTGCTCTCCTCATGGTGCTACAAATCCTTTCAGCTCCTTCAGTCTTCACTCTAACTCCTCCATTGAAAACCCCATTATCAGTTCAATGGCTAGTTGTGAGCATCTGCCTCTGAATATGTCAGACTCTTGAAGACCTCTGAGGAGACATCCATATCAGGCTCTTATCAGCATGCACTTCCTGACTTCCACATCAGCATCTACCTTTGGTGACTGCACATGGGATGGATACTCAGGTGGAATGGTCTTCAGATGGCCCCTCCTTCAGTTTCTGTCCCTCACTTTGTCTCCATATTTGCTCCCTTGAGTATTTTGTTGCTCCTTCTAAGAAGGACTAAATCACCCCCACTTGGTCTTCCTTCTTTATGAGCTTCATGTGGCCTGTGAGTTGCATCTTGGGCATTTCAAGGTTCTGGGCTAATATCCAATAATCAGTGAGTGAATACCGTGTGTGTTCTTTTGTGATTGGCTTACCTCACTCAGGATGATAATTTCTAGTACTCACTGAGTGGCACCTTTGGGAAGATTCTACTCAGCCTCCTTTCACTTTCTTTTTTCCGTAAACTGGCCAATTGCTGTGTTGGCTAAGGAGCCTAAAGAGCCCCTCACTTAGGATATTAACCTTTATCTGACATATGGTTGGTAAGTGTTTTCTCTTATTTGATTTCTCAAAGTACTTCAGATGTTGCAATTTATAAGTAAGAACAATATAGGTCTGCATTTAAGCAGCATATAAAAAAAGGTAGTATTTTTGGGATATGGTCTTACTTTAAAAGATTGTGTGTGAAAAGGTAAATTGCTATATTCTGAAATCTAAGTCAGAATTAACTTGCCATAAGTCCTTTAAATCACATAAGAAATAGAAAGGGTTACTTTCATAATATGACATTATCCTTTAGATTCATTAGATTGTACAGTACCTGGATGATTGATAAATAGTAGACAGATAGATAGATAGATAGATGATAGATAGATAGATAGATAGATAGATAGATAGATAGATAGATAGATAGA
>NW_021620632.1:2378264-2421938 GCF_004785775.1 Grammomys surdaster
AGATAGATAGATAGATAGATAGATAGATAGATAGATAGATAGATAGAAGATAGATATGATAGATAAATAGATGACATATAACAGATAGATGACGGATACATAGATAGACTGGAAGATAGATGATGGATAGATTACTGTAAAATATTTCTTTAGCCTTTATTATTGTATATGTTACTCATATATAGAAAATTATTGAAAATATTAGCTAAATGAATCTGGTAAATTATTCATAAAATAATTTGAGATTAGAGTGTTATTATTATGAATTGAATTTCTTTTTATATACATTATCAATATCCTTACCAAATCACACAATATCACAGTTTTAGCTTCTGAGAACACTGGTGACATGGCATTTAAAAATATATAAGTTTTAAAAATAGTATTCAGGGATATTAAATTACCTTTAATATTATGGGAAACATATCCATTTCAGACCCAGCTTCTGGAAATATTAATAACTCTTGCGCATAATAATCAGTAATGCAAGATCTAGACCCATATAGTCAGGTTCCTCAGGGTGTGCTTCATAGAATATTAATGAAGTACCGAGAATAAGTCAAGTCCAGCTGTTATTATGCTATGTCATTTGATGGTATACATTGAATATAATCTGTAAAAGATAGTCCTAAGTTCTCAGGTTATTAAATCCATTACTAAACACTATTTCCCAAATGTTGCTGTTTTACCACCCTCCTGACTCTTGTTGGTGTATGGACATTTCCATATGCAGTAGATGTGCTTGAGGTTGTAAATCCAGGACTTGAAAAAAGGCAGGAAATTCCTTGGATGAGGCCTGTAAAATCTGCTCCTTTCAGAATCACAAACTCTGAAAATTTGCTGTTTCCACCTAGGAATCTAAGCTGTCTTACTAAGAGTATTTTAATAATTTCTTTTATTTTCTTAAAGACATACTCTGATGAAAATTTAGCACAATCTATGAATAACCAAGGAGAACGAATTGGCTAGGATTTCTATAGATATTTTCCCTACCTAGTGGTATGTGTTCTGTGGAACTTCCTAGTCAGAACCCTACCCCACCAAAACAATTCAATAATGAAATGGTTTAACTGCTAAGGCTATCACACTCAGATTGCTTGCACTACACATCAGAGGGAGAAATACGACTGCTGGGGAATATACAGAGCAAATATCTTCAGTTACTGTCTCTTAAAGTGCTTCTGTCCAGAACAAAACTGTGGTGGGTAGACAGAGGCTCAAAACAATTCTATTAAGGTATTGTTTTATTTGTTTCATTGGGAACAAATCATTGTATTCTATATATTGATACCAAATAATTAAAGCTACTAAAGTTTAAAAATCTCAAACAAATTGAACAAATGAAGCATCTTAGAAAAGAACCATATTTATAAATCAATCTAATGTGGTCGTTCATCTGTGCTTAAAAAATTTGAGATGTCAAGCCTTCCTGCCTGCTGACCCTCTGTCTTTCACCCTTTCTTCCTTACTTTTCTTTACTTCTCTGCTTTTTCAGGAAATTATCTCAATTTCCTGAAAGATTTCCAGTGAGATTTCTACCAGTATGACACCATTTGGTCCCAACCATTCTTTCAGAGATGGAGTATTGCTGGATCATGTTATGGATTAAAGCTTCAACTAACAGATAAGGTGAGACAACCATATGGTAAATACCATCATTATCCCTCAGCCTTTTCCAGTGTTTTAATCATTTATTTTTGGGGAGGACATTTGAATTTTGCCAGAATAACAATCTCCTAGTGATTTCATTTATGTTCTCCAGAAACTGAACAAATTATATTTCATAGCTAAGTTTCTCAAGTTTCAAGACCAATTAATGATTTAGGATGAGGATGTTATTCTAGGTTGTTAAAGCAATGTCAATATAATGATTTTTACCCTTGAAAATAGATCTTCTATCACTCCTTAAAAAGTACTGGTCAGAGGGGACATGGTAGTTCCATCTAAGAAGGAAGGAAGATTTTCTCACACAGGATGCTGGGCGAATTTTAAAACAAACTTTACTGACATCTAATATCCAGAGGAGCCATATTGTTGTTGCAATCTATACAGGAAAATATCCTGAAATGATTCCACTGGTTTCCCATGATGATTTTACATCCTTCAACATTAAATAATACAATAGAGTTTGATTTCCTTCCTTTCTGTCACCAGAGGGGACCAATGTCAATAATTTAAAACATATTTCTGAAATCTGAAAAATGAAGCAACAAAAGGAAAATATAGAATATAATTTAAAATATGATATTTGACAAACGGTATGTTGTAAAATTTTAGTATAGAACATCTTAATTGCAGCTAACTCAGCCAAAGTGAAATGGAGAATCCACAAAAGATCTTCAGTCTAAAATAGTACGTGACTATAAACCACACACATGCACACATACACACACACACAAACACACATGAATACATACATGTAAACACATACATATGGCTGACAGTAACAAGAGATAACACAGAATAAGCATAATACATTGAATACATCAATGTTTTGGCGTCAGTCAACAAAGTCCACAGAGAGAGGGTTCTTTTAGTGTCATGAAAAAGAATGGTCTATGAAAATGATTAAAGATCATTGTAAGAAACTAAGGAAGTATGACTACTCAATTCTAAGATGAAAATCTGGGCCAATGTGATATAATTGGCCACCTGAAGACTACTAAAAGTTTGGTGGTATACAAAATGAGTTTTCACTGTTCCTTTTTCTCCTAAGTAATAACATTCAAGCAATGTGACACATTAATTTCAAGTGATTTTTAATTTAAAGGTTACCCTACTTGCACAAGCACACACAAGTACACTATAATCCCTTAGTCCAAACTGGGAATATTACATAGAAATACACTGCTGAGAGGGTGACACTTATATTTACATATATTCACTTTCTGAAGTTTAAAATGACCCATTAGGAATGTTTCTTTTCTGAATATCTCTGTGTTTTGGGGGAGTAAAGAGACTTGTAGAGGAGCAGATATGATGAGAAACTCTAGCTGACAGTAATCATCATTCGGTCTAAAGATAAAACTACCCTCAGCTTAGTTGATGGTAATTTCATCTACCATTTTCTAGAATAATTTCTAGGAATTACATTGTCTTATATGAAATTATATAGCTAAAATCATTCTATTAGACAAATTCGCAAGTTTTGATTTGAGACTTTAACAACTGAGCTATCTCTATCATTCTATTAGATAAACTCAATCCATGTGTATTTTAAATTATTTTTAAGTCATTCTTTGACAGTAAGATAGATATGTTAGATGTACATTCAGTGGGAATTGATACAAAATTCATGTGCAGAGCACTCTCTATATAAAACATTATTATTAAGAAATTGAAAATATAAAATACAATGTACCAAAATTAAGCAGACATAAGTCTTTCCATTTCAGTCAACGTGTATAGAATTAGAGCAGCCAATTTGGAGGTCTAGAAATACGTAATGGACCTTAATCATCCATTATCAAATATAATTTTCTGCACCTGTCCACCAAGATAAATGAAAAATCCACAAGGATTTAGTACTAGAAAGATAATTAACTTTATATATTTTTGCCTGTCTCATATTTATTACTGAGATTTAATCCTTTCTCATCACCTGTATTTACCACTTCTTTTTCCCATTTCTATATTTTATGCCATCTTAATTTTTATATGTTTATGTATATATATGACATATATTTGACTTATACATGTCAAATATATGAGATATATATAATATATATATATCACATACAAATGTATGTGCATGTATATTAGTCTAAGATTAATATATGAGAAAGACCAACATCTTCTTCCTTTCCTTTTTCCCTCTTTCTTTTTTTTCTTCCTTTTTCTCCTTCTTTCCTTCTGGGATCATGACCTTACTAACATTGTAAGTCAAAAAATCTGCAAAAAATTTTAGTAACACTTAGAAAATTTAGTAATTCAGGAAACACAGAAGACAAGGAGAACAGGTAAGAAGGAGAAGGAGAGAACAGGGTGAGTAGAGAAGGAACCAAATACAAGTTATTTGAAAAAATATAAGGTTTTTTCTTTTCTTTCATTCTCTTTTCATCACTTTGATACTCAACTGAACAGATTAAAATCCTTATTCTATGTATACACTCTCAGCATTCCATTTCTTTGTATTTGGACCAGGTGATCCTGGTGTATCTGTGTGTGTGCTTGTGCATGTAGGAGATGCTCACAAATCCAGTAAATTCCTCCTTCTGTGTTCTGCAACACTAAACACTTTGATGTCAATGAAGAACAATATACAAGCTTAGAAGAAAATGCATTATTTGCTAATTTTAATTCTCTTTAATGATTTTGAAACAATTTTTCCTATTACAAACAAAATTGGGTGTCATGATTTAATATTATGAGAATTATAAGATTATAAGAGAAGCATCATAATAACTCACAATATATAAAACACAGAATAGCAACCATTTAAAAATAATTGATCCAAGGGCTGGAGATATGGCTCAACAATTAACAGAGTTACTGCTCATGTAGAGGACTGAGGTTCATTTCCCAGTGCCCACATGGTGCCTCACAGTCACCTGTAATTCCAGATCTCACACATCTATCTAGACTGTATAAATAGCAGACAAACAGACAGTATACATACTTACATGTAGGAAACAAACTCATGCACACAAAAAAAATTAATAACAAAGTAATTCTTTAAACTACTGTTGAAGCCTTGTGTACTATGCAAATGAAAAACAAAGCTGCAGAATCTCTATTAGCATGTCAATTATTTAATCAAACATACAATAAAAATAAGGTTTTTTCTTTCTCTTTTTCTCTTTTCTTTCTCTACACTCCAGATTTTATTCCCCCCCTTTCACCTTCTGACTGTTCCACATTCCATACCTCCAACCCACCTCTCTGTCTCTACGAGGCTGTTCCCACCCCCACCTCCACCCCACCTGACCTCTAAACTTCCTGGGACTTCCAGTCTCTTGAGGGTTAGGTATATATCATCTCTGATTGAACAGATACCGGAAGTCCTCTGCTGTATATGTGTTGGGGGGTCTCATATCAGCTGGCGTATGCTGACATTTTGGAGGTCCAGTCTTTGAGAGATCTCAGGAGTCCAGATTAATTGAGACTGCTGGTCCTCCTACAGGGTTGCCCTCCTCCTCAGCTTCTTTCGGCCTTTCCCTAATTCTGTCACAGGGGTCGGCTGCTTCTGTCCATTGATTGGGTGTAAATGCCTGAATCTGACTCTTTCAGCTGCTTGTTGGGTCTTCCGGAGGGCGGTGATGATAGTTCCCTTTTTTTGTGACTGCTCCATAGCCTCAGTTATAGTGTCAGGTCTTGGGACTTCATTTTGAGCTGGATCCCACTTTGGTCCTGTTGCTGGACCTTCTTTTCCTCAGGGTCTTCTCCATTTCTTTCCCAATAGTTCTTTCAAACAAGAATAATTATGGATCAGAGTTTTGACTGCAGGATGGCAACCCTTTCCCTCATTTGATGCCCTGTCTTCCTGATGGAGGTGAGCTCTATAAGTTCCCTCTTCCTACTGTTAGGCATTTTACCTAAGGTCCCTCCCTTTGAGTCCTGAACCTCTCTCACCTCACAGGTCTCTGGTGCATTCTGCAGGGTCCCACCTACCTCCTACCTACCTAGGTTGTCTGTTTCTATTCTTTCTACTGGCCCTCAGGGCTTCAGTTCTTTTCCCTCACCCAATACCAGACAAGAATCCCCTTTCATCTTGACCCCCCAGAGGAAGCTCTGTGAGCATCTGCTTCAGAACTCTTGATATATGAAGAAATGAGGTCTAACAATGATCAGTTAAAAACTTTATAAATATTAGCCCAAATTTTATGATTGTCATATTGTCTCTCAAGTTAAAATTATGACATTTATTTGATGAATATAATCATTTTGAAGAGGATAAAAATGAGGTAAAATTGCTACTATCAGCTTCCTACAGTCAAATATTAGTGAGACTTATAATCCAGCCATTTTTAGTTTAGTTAATTATGGTTTTCCTAAGTTACCTCTGGAAATATAAATAAAAAGTTAGTGACACATATGAAAATAATTTATACCCCAAATCACAAAATAAATAATATTTTTCTTTTTGAAGGATATAAAACATTTTTGTACAGACCAATGACTCTGTCACCTTTAAATTTTGTGTCTTAATACTTTTGAGTGTCAAGAACTTTTGACAGTTTCTAAATCCTTGACATTTCTATTGATGAAAAGTTTGTTTCATTTAATTATTTTAATTTAATAGAAATGTGCCCTCTAAAGAAGGCAATTAATACTGTACAGGGCTAGGTTTTATGAGAGTTGGCAAAAAGCCACATGAAAATAAATTTAATTTGTATAAGATCATAGCCAATTTACTTTTGTCAAATATATGTTTAAAAATAAAATATACCATCCAGAATTCTGTAATCCAAAATGGGACTTATTAGTAAATACTTTTCATCACAGAAAGATATTTAGTTCATTAAAGCATTTAATTTTAATTATGGTTTTTCTACTAATATGCTTTGTGTTTTATTTTAAGATCATGGCAACTGAATTGGATCTTTTTTGTTCCAGATGCTTTAAATACAATATTTTCTTCTGTTAAGATTCTGAGTTAAGACAATAATATAATTTAAGCATTATTTGTTATTTTGTATTGTCCTTTGGGTTACGAAATAAAATGTTTTTGGTTCTAAAATGCACATTATTTAGACAATATGAAATATACATATTGGGTACAACTTAAATTTTTAACAACATCGTGGTATTAAGTGACACTTGAAATGTCAAAGTTAATTATTTTCACCAGCTTCAAACTTTCTGATTAAAAATTGCTGAATTTATCTATTTAATCTATTTATCTATTTATCTAGTTATCTATTCTGCCTAAAGTGCTTCCAAGGTTAGTTGAATGTATGTGACCTCTAACTCATAAGTTTCTGTTCACTTCAATATTTTGAAAAGTCAGATGCTTTACAGTTCTAGGTCTGGCTTTGACGGGAGCTACAAGCATATTTTAAACATTCTTCATCATTTACCTCCAGTATCAGAAGCCTCAATGGGGCTCTTCACTCTAGTTAAAGAAATTACAACCAGGTATGCAGACAAACAAAATCACATTTAAATTATTACCTTCGACTTCTCCAAAATGTCCAGATGTATCACATTTACTATACATAATTAGTTAAACATAACCTCTTATATTGAAGAAGGAAAAAGAAAACAAAGTTTCCTTTTGTAATAAGTCTGTCTTCAAGGCTTAATAGTTATGTTTGCAGTTGTCAAGGCAACCAAGCTGAGCATCTACTAAGTGGAACAGTGTCAAAGTGTGGGGTAAGTGAAACTTCAGTTGTGTAAAACCTATGCCATGAATCAAGGGGGTGGAGCTATGTAATTACTGTGATCATTGTAAAACATTTTCTACAGTGACAAATTACATTGCCTCCACATAATCAGGCCTCACCAATATCTTCATCTCTCCATACTCTTAAATCTGTGGAAAATCCCTTTACCTCTAATAAAACATTTAGACTGCAAATTCTGTGTATGTTCAAGAAAGCCAGTTGCCTAATAAGTTTTCAGTGATGTTGTGACTTCTAGTAATTTAATATAACTTCCTACCATTGTTACTGACATTATGGCACATTGCTTGGATAGAGATTAATAGATAAGTGTCATCTCCAAGAGGTTCCATGTCCTTTTAAACTGTTCACTTGGGTTGTTTACCACAATTCTGGTTGATGCAGAGCTGGTGTTAAAGGATTATATTTGTATGTTACTTTCAGTGCTTTGTGAATTCTATGCAATGCCTTCAGCTTCCAACTATCCAAGTACATCCTCAGTGCATTCAATTGGCAGAAAACACACACACACACACACACACACACACACACACACATATATATCACAAAATCAAAAATTAAGATTTTTAGATAATATTAAAAACAACAGTAGTATATAGTATTTAAAGAGAAAAGACATGAATTCGTTTAGCTAATGACAGTGTTGTGAAATGGTTCTTTTCTGATATATTGGCACACACCTGCAATCCTACAACTTGGATTACACAGATGGGAGTTTAGAATATCAAGGGCACTCACATCTGTATAAGGAAATAGAGGCCAGAGTGGAGTATTTGTTATCTTCTTTACAAACACATTGAAAGGCATAACCACCACCAAAAACAAAACCAAAGAGTCACAGAGACTAAGTAAGATTGTTCTAAAGACAAAATTTATCAAGACTGAGTCAGAAAACAAATTATACTATGAAGTTTTCAATGTCAAAACCCTGTTATGCTGACATTCTGAAATTTTCCTATGTGAAGCCATTTTTAACACAGAACTTACTTTATTGATGTGTGAAATAAAACATAAACTCCTTAGAAATTTTGCTGTAAGTGCCATAAAACAAGTTTTTCATGAGGGCACAACTACCAATCTTTTAATGACAAAATATTATGTTTGATATTTGGGATATATCTGAGGAGGAAATGGGCCACACATTTGAAGGTATCATAGGTCACTGGATTTTAGAGTATTTATTTTTGCATTTCAGAGTTTTCTAAAGCTTTCATAAGTTATGTTGTATAAAATTATTCTTCTAGGTAGTAAGGTATATTAAAAACAATGTATGTATAATATTCTTTCTTATAGATTTTAAAGTTAGAATATTTCTAAGTTTGAGTGATTAACTACCAACTTTCCTTACATGTTTATAAAGTATTTTTGTTTGATAAGACAAATATTTGAAATGTAGAATTGTAAGTCCTGTTGTAATCTATAGTTCATTTTTTCTGATTACTTTATTAAATAAAATTGAATCATTTTCCCTCTTAACGTTGATCCTTCCCACCCTTCCCGTGTTTTCCATCCCTCCTTTCTCTCATATTCATGACTCCATTTTGTTTAGCTGTTATCTTTCATATCTGCATAGACATATAATTACAAGTTGCTGAGTTTTTTTTAGTGTTCTTGTAAGTTTATGATTTCATAGATAACAACTTGAAGTTGTATGATCAATTCGAAAACTTGTCTCTTGGAAAACTTCATTCTCTTACTCATAGCAGTTGCTGTAATTAATGCTCTTGGAGGTGAGTGGTCATGAGATTGATCTTTTCTGTGATAACATGTCTATTTATGCTGTACTTAACAATATCATAAATGGTAATCTTTACTTTTTCAAAGGTATAATAGATTACCTGCTTTACTTAGAGTAATACACTATCCATTTAATATAACTTTCTTTGTGGAGATAGTAAGAATATAGGGTAAATATGCTGGTTACTTCATGTAGATTCTTAGTTAATTCTCTATGGTTGGAAACTGTAGGCATTAATTTATGGGCCAGTGCTCATCTCAATAACCAGAAATAGTTCTTGGGATTATCCACATGAACTTTCTTCACTGTTGTCAGCCTCTGCCACTGACAAGCTGATTGTAATGAGATATCATAATAAGATTGGTTCTGTTAATAGTCCAACATTGCAGGAAACAGAATCACAGAAACATAACTGGGAAAGATTATTTACATTACCGTGCCCGAGGTGAAAAAACATTGCACCCAAAGCGGGTACAGCCATTCCGTGAGGCGACAGTCCTGAAATGACTGAAAGGAGAAAGTGAGATGACTCCAGCTCTCTTTCCTCATTGACATTAGATGCAATGTCACAGCTGACTCCAGTCAGCACCTGCTGCCAGGAATTCCTCGCCATGATGGATCACAGTACCCTGCAACAGTGAGCCAAAATAAACACTTCGCCACTAACCTGTGTCAGTGGATTTTATCGTTGCTACTGGAAAATTGCTAATTTAGAGTCTGAAGAGAGAAAGTAGAGGGAACAATGGGTCTGCTGGTAGCTAGTGTCAAACTGACAGGGGCTTTAGTGTCTTCACAAGTCTATTTGAGTGAGTCAAGTGGAATCTTAGCTCATTCCTAATAGCTGTTTATATATTTAATATCATAAAAGTAAAGAGCCTGTTGTTAGCTTGTTTGAGAAGCTCTTTAAAAGTATTAATAACTTCTATTTTCTAATACTCTCTTTGGAATACTCAAATAAGAGACAATGACCTATTTCTTTAATGGAGATCATTTTACATACTGGATAAGAGTTCATTTTTTCAACAGTTTTGTGATTTAACAAGCAGATCACATTAATGTGTTTTAGATATATATCTATTTCATATATGTATGTATATATATAATAAGATATATATAATCTATTATCATATATATATATATATATATATATATATATATATACACACACACACACACACATGTTTCAACAAACCTCACAACCAGTCAGTCAGATCATGGGCTCTAGAGACTGGATACTTCAGTTGTATGACTGGTTTTATCACTGCATACCTATTGCTATTTGGTAAACTCATATAAAAATTAGCAAAATCCATCATAGAGTTCCAATTTTAAAAATGTATCAGCATCTTGAGAACAAAGAGAATTATTTCAAAATTGTCTAGTGAACACATAGTAGAGAAAAAGACTATGATGACTGATAAATCAAGACTAAGAACTGTAGTCTACTCTAAGTACCTATACTTAATATTATTGTAACGTAGGCCTGCATATAGAAGCAAATTTTGTGCACCAACTAGAGGATCTGGAGATTAGGATCCAAACAAATTTCATTGGTAAACTTAGGGGATTTGTTCCCTCTGTTTATCTAGTGTCTAGCCTCCATTCTCTCCTTTCTGCCACTTACCCAGTGTCTGTCCACCATTCTGCCATTTCTGCTACTTAGCTATATAGCCCTATAGAGACTCAACCATTTCTGCCTTTTATTCAACATAGTTTCATTAAAAATGATAAATCTTAATTCCTTATCACAATGTGTGTATGAACTAATACAGCCATAATATACAATGATTCAACCTAATTCAGCAGAGACTGAGTGAGCTGAGATACATGTGACAGGGCCTCAAGTCTACATTTCAGCTGAGATTCTGCAGAAGGAATCCCTGAATGAAGCCCACAACAGGGACACCCAGCAATGGCTAAATTTATTATGCTCAGACTCAGAAGAAAGCACTCGTTTTATGAGTTGGGTATACATGATATCAGCTTTCACAAAATTCACTGAAAACATACCTGCCTCTGTATAATTACACATGCCTTATAGAGATTTCCTTCCCCTTTAAAAAAAGGGAATAGATGATGGGAAAATGGAGAGGTACAAAAGAAATTGTAAAAAAAATCTCTGTAGATTCACTTCTGAGGGATATTGGGGAAATGTAAAACCAAAACAAAACAAAAACAAAAAAAAATTGACATTGAAAGTGACAGGTGTTTTTAGAAAGGAATATTAAAGATACAGGAAAGACATGTTTAAATTCTGAAAGTAGAACCTCAGAAAATAGAAATCTCAAACAAAGATGTGTGTAATAAAGAGGAATATTGACAGGAATATCCATTGTGGTTCTATGCGGCTTATTATTTTATTTTTTCTTAAAAATGTTCTGTTGCAACTAACCCAGCATTCTACCTCGGCCTAGCCAAGGAGATCAAGGAAGCCACAATCTCATGGCCACTCCACAGCAGCAAGTAATGGCTCAGATGTCAACGATATATATGACGGAGCCAATGATCTGTACTGCCTGGCAGTACCAGGACAGTGCTCTCCCCAAATCTGCTGGGATGGTGTCTTAGAAGAAAGAGGCATGAATAATGTAAGCAATTTTCCCTGACCACAGCCAAAAATACCCTGGTTTCAGCTAAAATTTATTGTTAAATTAGAAAATTGAAAATGAACAGAATAAGAACAGAATGATCAGATGTCACCACTGAGATGGAGGAGTGAGTTGACAAATGTTTACTTTTAACACAGATCCGTTACTTGATATTGTCATTATTCAAGTAGTTGCCTGGAAACACTGCTAGAGAATGTTAGATTATCAGGCTAACAGAGAAACAAAGGTATCTGGATTATGGAATAGAGAAGAAGAATATTGAACAGTAGGGATGAACAGATGATAACATTCGTGACTATAAATAGATTACCCCAAATGCTATGGAACCTTAGATTTAGGCTGACAGAACTTGTACTGTAGGAAGGAACAAAGAGGCTTTCTAGAAAACACACAAATATTCTTTGTGTCACAGGGTAACAGAGAACATGTCATTTAGGTGACAGGAACAAACAGCACAATACATTGCAAACACAGTGAGAATTTCAGTGTGCTTCCCATCAAATGTCCAAAGTAGTTTGAAGAGACAGAGATGAGAGTCAGGGCTATATCCTGAGTTTCTCATCTGGAACTAGGCTTGTTTTGCTATTTACTCCACATGTTGATGGCTTTCCCAAGCTAGCCAGAGTATAGAAAACTAATGTAGACTTTTAAAGAAATGACATAGGTCACAGTATAGAGCTTTAATAAGTGGAGTAAGATGAGAAGATTAAAAAAATGATAGTATGTGGAACTGACATATTAATCTAAAATTAATCTATTTCTGACCCAGCACAGAAGTAAGTATGTAAACATGTTATCAAGAGTTCTTCAAATAATTTCTTAGTAAAATATTATTTAAGATTAGCAGTCTTAGAAAGTTTCTACTATTTTTTTTTTTGGTAGTTAAAATTATGTTAGTGATATCTTGTGTTAAATATTGCACAACATGTTCATTTACAATATTCTCCATACAGATTTTCTAAATTAACATGTATATATGTAAATTTAAAGTCAGCTTTAAAAATAATCTACTATGTTTCTAAAGAGCAGTGTAGGAATTTTGGAAAGTATCTCAATATTGTTGGCCATTAAATTTTACTTCTTTTTATTATGTGTGAATCTGTGTGTGTATGTCCACATGAGTGCAGGTATTCTCAGAAGTCAAAAGAGGGTATTGTATCCCCCTTAGCTTGAGTTACAGATGGTTGTGAGGTGTCTACTGTAGGTGCTAGGAACTAAATTTTGGCCTCTGCCAGAACAGCAAGAGCTCTTAGCCACTAAACTATGCATTCAGCTCCAGACAGTAAAGTTTTATTGAATTTTTATCACAATAAATTGATTCTTGTAAATATGTCTTTCAAATAAAGAATTTTTTGAGGTGAGAATATCTTGGAAGATTAATGTATACATTAAGGTCACAGGCATTATTTCTATTTGTGCCCATGCTGAGAGCTATGAGTCTATTCCTTAGGGGTTCCTAGTGTTTTTCTTGTAATATCTGATATTATCTGAAAACCCTTAAATAATGTAAATCATTTCAATAACTAAAAATCCTTTGAATAAATTGAGATCCTTATTTAAGAATTATTTTTAATATCTTAAAAACATTTCTCCTCTTCGTTCCTGTGTATCACTGACTGAGAATGTATTCAATAATTGAATTCTTTAACCAGACTTCTTTTCATTTTCATTCAATGAAGATCTATTGTAAATTTAAAACAGATTATATATGTTTCAACTGTACTCCTTTTAAAATTATTTGTATAATGTGGATATTCGTCCCTCATGTGATACATAGTTTTAATAGTAGGAAATTTATAGTGCAAATTTTAATTACTACAGCACTGTCCAACAGTGGTTTTTTTTTTTGATATTTCATCAAGGATGCAATGCACAACCCTCTAAGAAATATGAAATGAAGCTGAATTTACACATCCAGGGCTTTAGAGTACTGTGCATATAAAACACTGAAAATTGCTATTGATTACTTTAATGTGTTTAAGTAAACAGATGAGGAAATCAGCTCTATACAACATCCTTAAGGAGGTTCCTTGTCAAAAGTCAAAAGACAAAAGTGCTTGACTTTCTATAATGGCTTCCACTACAATGTGTAGAAATAATTGTCAGCAATTCACATAGCCAAATGTCTGCTTCATTTTCGTTTTGCAGTTGAGACCAGGGTAAAAGTCTGTAGTGATGTGGGGAGTGTAGAGTGTGGTCTAAGGAGGGACAGGCAAGACCTGCACACATTCCCACAACAGATGCTCTATGCCTCATTATTACATGAGCTTTCCTCTTCTTCTCTCAAACATCAGACGGATATGATGACAGTACACAATTCTCTAGCTGTTGTGAACATCAATTGTGATAGCTGATGGGTGTGCTTCAAGAGTAATTAATAGAACGTCTGAATACAGAATGGTCTCAGTGATTGTAAAAGAGTTGTTGGTTTTCTTTGGTCCTGTGTCATTCTTGACAACACGGACCTTATATTTCATATTGCTCTGTTTGAAAAACATAGGTCATTTTAATTTTTATTCATACAAAATCAGTTTATTCTGAGACAAAAAGCCTCTCTAAACTACTTTTTTCATGGGTGAAAATTTTCCATTTTCCACCGTTTACATGTTTACCCAGAGCAAGGACCAGGGAAGAGTTTGGGAGACCAAGCTTAGGATGTGTCTAGAAAAAACAGTGTGGATCTTAGCACTACTTTTGTTCATAGAAACTGCATGAATTTGGTTTTGGAATTTAATTTTTCAAGACAATTTTGTCTATAAAATCTGTAAAATCTGTAAAATTAATCCCTGACTCATAAAGTCTAATGTAAAAGCTGAACATTAAGACAAACAATCAACAAGCATTTCAATAATGATAATATCTTTCATAAATTTTAAAGTCTTTGATATATTGTAGAAACTGCAAATATAAATGTCCATTACATATATGTCCATATACAAATGTCCATTAGCACACATGTAGAATTACAACTTTCTGAATGTATTAAAAACTTTAATTTGTCATTAATTAAAAGCTTTCAAAACAGTCAGAGCTCTTTAATTTCAAGGTGTGTAAAGAAGATGCAAGTGATGAATCCAAGGCAGGTGATGAATTCTAGTTCAGAATTGTCACTTGAAATCAAAATAGACATGTGCAGTTTTCATAAACTGACCACTAAAGCATGCCAGCACTGGAGAAAGTTGTGAGGTAGAGAATAGTACTTCCTAGACTACTAAGGAATGGAGGAAATCAGGAGAAGATGGAGATGGTATATTATCAGAAGCCAAAGTTTATGCTGCTCATAGTGATTCATAGTGATATTAGTAATGGGATGATTACAGCTTACATGTGATATCTAAAACAGAGGAAAGATGTTCCTTCATTATATGTATAATACATTCTAGTATCATAAGTAAATGATATAAGTCTCACCTGTTTTATACTTTTAGTCATTCTGGGTCACTCGACAGCCTTTTCTTTAACAGGTACTTTGAAGGACAGAATGAAGTCAATGAGATCTTGCTGTTCAAGAGTAATCTCTTTATTCCCAGGTCAGTCCTTCAATAAAAGTAGATTCCTAACCATTCTGAAAGTGATTTCAATAGAATTGTTCCTGCCCTTTTCAGGGTAGAAGCTATGCATGAGTCAAGCTATGCGCTGTTCACACAGCCCCTTATATCTTCAATAAAAACATGGATAGGCAATCACTCAATATATGTTATTGATCCTATGAGTCAAGTGATAGGGAGACTTCTGAATCTGAAGTCTGTACTTAATGATAAAAATCTGCTGTTCTGGGAGGATTTCAGACAAATAATGTGCTATGACAAAATATTATATGGTGATTCAATATAAATGATTAAAACTAATCTAGCATTCTCATGTTCTAACCTGAAAATTTGATTTAACCATGTCATATCCTGGTGTACTCATCTGTAAAATACACCTGTATAGACAAAAACTGATGGGTTTGCTGTGACTCTTAATAATGACAGCATTCATAAATTCCATTTAAACTGAACCCCAAGCGGATGTATCAGTTGTGTTGGAATATATTGTTTACTATGAATCAGGAAATATGTCTAAAGAGGAATCTATACATAATACTAAATTAAATTTCCTAAACTCATACTTCTTATAGTTAAGACATTAACTTAGTAACAATTGATATGGGAAATTTACTTGTGATAACTACCATTATTTTATATACAACTAGGGTATGAAAGAGTTGGGAAATAACTTCTATCTCATTGCAATTCATGAGCTTTATTGAAACTTTATTTACTGGGGACAAAATATATGACAAAAAATTACCAGTGCTTTCTTTGGTTGAGAAACTAAGTATAACTGACTTTTATCTCATTTATCTGGAAGGTACTTAAAAATTAAACTAAGCACAGTGTCAAGCCCTCTTTTATAAAGTCATGATATTTATTTAATGTTCTGAGTATTTCATTTACTTAATAAGATACTATGAAATATTAATTATGAATCATTATACAACAATAAACTTTACAAATAAAAATTTAAAACACACATAAACTCATTTGTGGTTACTCCTGGAGTTAACAACCTGGACAATCATTATGACAGTAATTTACTATATTATTACAGGAAACTTGTTTAAGGTCTCAACTATATTAATTTAAAAACAATACATATACAAATAAAATAGTCTACCTAGGATATTTAATTATATGTTGCTGTAACGTCTTACGTATCAAAACCATTTGTTTGCAATATTTTCAGCAGCTTTTCTTTTTCTAGTTAGAATCATCATTTTCACCTGGTCTTGGTGGGATGCTATTCATCAGTTACATCAAGCCTCCATGTTCCTCTCTTGCTCAGGTTTCCTATTGTCCTAATTCAAGAAATATATATCCCAGTATACTTATAAATAAAGAGTTAATTCAGCTGACAATTCTCACAATTGCCCTGAAGATAAACTTTTTAATGCATTGCGCTGTCCTTCTAATGATGCAGCTCTGTCTGTGTAGCATACCTCCTGCCTGCTTTGTTTCTTCATGAAAATGTTAAAATGAGCTCAGCAGTGGCAAAGGGTACTTCACATCCACAACTAATAATAGAGGATCTGAGAGGTAAACTGATTGTAACAGCATTGATCTTGGAACTGAGAAATAAGGAGACGAAGTTGTTCATATAATTAAATACTCAATTAGCCCAATTCAGTCATTCTACAAAGGCTCATATAGAACAATTACAGAATAATCCTGAAGAAATTTGTTATAAATATGTTCTTCAATCTGTAATTTAAGCAAAAAAAAAAGTCATGTTGGTGTATCATTGTGTTTCAAATTTTGCTGATCTCGTCTTTAAAATGAATAATTAAGTCCTAATAACACTCAACAAAAGTTCCACTCAGCTGTGGGAATTAAAAATTGTGGTTTTAGACCTCTAATGGTGATAGCCGTGTAATACATGAAATAGAAACATAATAGGGGTGAGTAGCAAAGATCCTTATGAGATTTGAAATATAATATTTAGGGAAAGAAAAACAATCCTAGAACACGGAGATGAACAAAGGAGCATTGTTTGTTTAAATCATTATAAATGTGATGCTAAAATTAGAAAATAGTTTTTCAAGATCTTGATGGTGTTGTTATGATCAGAATGGTTAGATATGTCAGTTTCCAGAGCCCTGGCTCAGCTCAAAATTATGGGTAAAAATCCTCCCACAGGAAATAACCTTAGCTCACAGTTTCTTCTAAGGGAAGAAGCCTTAAACAACACATAAATTGACCAATGAGTCTAGGGGTATTATGAAGATTGTCATTTTCTAGCCTACCTAGGAGTGTTAACAGCTCAATGGATGTCTTTACCCTGGAGTCCAATTAGGATGAAGATGAGAGTTAGCTTCTGTTAGCTCCTCCAAAGAGTTAAGTAGGAATGAATGAATAAAACTTCCCAGAAGCAACCTTTTCCTTGGGTAAAAGAATGGTCCAGGTCTCTTAGAGGCTGTCAATGTGTTTCCTCCAGTCATACTTTTCTGAGACTGTTAATGAAGCTTATAAACATGGCACATCACACTGAACAAGATTAAAATGAAAGAAAGTTGTTTAACTATCATGTTTGTAACACCAGGAAGACTCTCTGTGAAGACTGAGACTGTTTGCTGCTCTTATTAACATGCTAATACTGGCAAAGAAAAGTCACAGAAAATGAGAACCCAAGTTAATTCTTTCGAAGAAAAAAATGCCATGAAACTGAACTTATTAAAGTTAAATAAATAATCTTAAGCAACCCAAACGCCCCTGGTATAAAATCACCAGTTACTAAGGGAGGGATGCCATCACTACCCAGTCCACACAGCTGTGTCTCTGCACTACCTTCTCAAGCCTTACTTGTATAATTCCCCTGTGACCTAGATTCAGATTACATGTATTTATCTCATTTTAAATGCAGACCACTGTTTGAGTTTGATGCCTTCAATTTTAGATCTGAAAAGTCTATTGCAGTCAGATTTTTTGTGAATCTTTATTTTGATCTAACATTCAGAGGTTCTTGACAGTTTTACAGTTCTAGCCATATGTGGTTGTTGTTTGCTTCATGACAGCTTTCCTTAAAATTACCAGGAGCTTAGATATAGTCTCAACTGTCTTGTTGGACACTATGTCAATTCTAACAAGTTACATTCTTGACTCTGCTTGAGCATAGCCCTCATATGTCTCAGTAATAAACTTCAATCCACCACCCTTAACTTCAGACAATAATGAGAGAGCTTGTGAATGTCTGGACATCAGAATAAAAATACATCTCTCATAGACTGATTTGAGAAAATGAGACAGTCATTTAAATGGGTGAATCAACATAAAATCAATAACAAACTCTAATGAAAAGTTACATAAGCATTTAGATAAGTCCCCTTATTAATCTGTGAGAATTGTGATGCTATATTACATAGCATTTCAACTTAATTTTAAAAACAAAAAGTAACAATTTTGAATCATATTTCATGGAGTCGATGTGCATGACTTTAGCCAAGATGCCTAACAGTCGGGACGTGAAACCAGAAGAGGCCACCTCCTGTAGCCAGACAGGACCAACCATGAAATGAATGCTAAGAACATCAACTCACCCACAAAAATTTACACTCAAAATTTGTCCTGTCTAAAAGAAATGCAGAGAGAAAGATGGAGCAGAGATTAAAGGAATGGTTAACCATAAAACAGCCCAACTTGAGACCTGTCTCATTGGCAAGCACAAATCAATCGCACTATTAATGATACTATGTTATGCTTGCAAACAGGAGCCTAGTAAACTGTCCTCTGAGAAGCTCTACCAAGCAGCTGACTAATACAGGTGTAAATGCCTACAGTCAGTCATTAGACAGAGGTAAGGGACTCTTAAAGAAGATTTGGGGAAATAATTGAAAGCCCTGAAGGGGATAGAAACTATAGGAAGATCAACAGAGTTAACTAACCTGAACACTTGGCAGTTATGAGGGACTGAACCACTAACCAAATTACATACTGTGGTTGGACCCAGTTCCAGGGCACAGAGGAGTCCCTTGTCTGACCACAGTGGGAGAGGATGCATCTTACACTGTATAGTTTTGATGCTCCTGGGTTAGGGGTGCTGATCCTCTCAGAGGTGAAGGGAAGGGGGTATGGAAAGAGGTATTGTGAGAGAGTTTACTGACAGGGGGAAGCATTTAGGATGTAAGTAAGTAAGTAAATAAATAAATAAATAAATAAGTCAATTTGCTAGCATAATGAAATTTATAGTCTTTACTGTATATCTTTCTTCTGTACCTTCTAGCTCCCCCAAAACACAAAGAAGTTATTCATTGCCTAGATAACTTGGAAATTGGAGGAGCTGATGCTTGTTGCAATTATAAAACAAACTCCTATATGCACAACCCACCATTTTCCTTGCAGATTGTCATTAGTGCACACATCCTTAGCTTGAAATGCATCTCTGAACTGTAAACAAAGGTCAGTAGTGTAAAACTTTCGATGCATCCCTTAGGTCATGTGTCTGATCCTAGAACTACAAAAGTACAATTTGATCTTAAAGAATTGTGACATAAACAAATATATATCCAGTGGGGAAACTTCTTGTAGACTAATTGTGAAATTGTCCAGTTACAATTTAACTGAACCTTAGTGTGCATTCTATTACCTGCAGTGCTTGTTTTACCTAAATAAACCTGTCTAA
Organism: Grammomys surdaster; assembly: GCF_004785775.1. Classification (NCBI taxonomy): domain Eukaryota; kingdom Metazoa; phylum Chordata; class Mammalia; order Rodentia; family Muridae; genus Grammomys; species Grammomys surdaster. The sequence continues at coordinate 2,398,112 of NW_021620632.1, forward strand.
ACCATAGTCATTGCGTTTCTCAAAGACACTACATTGTAAGACAATTACCCTTCAACATTATATGTTTATTAAGACATGCTACAAAACAATGTTAACATTCTTCGATCAAAATCAGTAATACCAAGTACATTTCTGGGTTTATTACTGTGTAATACTGTCTAAAACCTTGGATTCTTGATTTTACTTGTTAAGTTTTAGGTAAAGTTGTTAAATAAGAAAATTAAAAGTTATCCAAAAGGAAGTGAATACTGTTCAAGAAATCTCACTAATTGGATGGTTTTGGTCAGGCATTATAGGATTTAATTCTAAAGTTTCCTCCTGCTTTCTCCGAAGTAAATTTCAGACTTGGAGTTACCAAACGTCCAAATGGCATCCAGAACAGTTTGCATTTTCTCTTTCACCCACTGTGTCAGTTTCGTTTTTCTTCACTTCTGCATTTTGAAACGATAACCTGAAGTGAAATATTCACAAAAAAACTTTGTGGTCAGTTTCATGAGAACTCAAGAAGTCTGCACTCAAAAGCATCATGGCAATAATTTTAGATATATTTGCTTTGTTTTTTAAAATTTATTTATTAATCATTCCATTTGTTTACATCTCAAATAATGTCCCACTCCCCATTTACCCCTCAACAAACTCCCGATCCTACATCCAACCTATCCCCTCTTCCCTTTGCTTGAATGAGGGTTCTCCCCCACCCACCCATGCTCTCCTGCCCCAATGCTACAGCATCCCCCTATGCTGGGGCATCACACCTCCCCAGGACCAAGGGCCTCCCCTCCCATTGCTGTCAGGTAAGGAAATCCTCTGCTACATAAGTATCTGAAGCCATGGATCCTTCCAGATACAGTCCTTGGTAGGAGGTATAGTTTCCAGGAGTACTCGGTGATCTGGGCCAGCCAATGTTGTTCTTCCTGTCAGGTTACAATCCCCCTCCACTTCTCCAGTACTTCCACCATCTCCCCCACTAGGTTACCTGAACTCAGACTGATAGTTGGCTCCAAGCATCCACATCTGGTCAGTTACTGGCCAGACCTCCCAAGGAACCATCACACCAGGTTCCTGTAAGCAATTGCCTCTTGGCAACAGCAACAGTGTTGGGTTTGGTGTCTCCAGACAGGATGGATCCCCAGGTGGGGCAGTTCCCAGAATCTCTGCTCCATTTTTTGCCTGTGTCTTTCCTTTGGCCAGGAACATTTCTGGGTTAAAATCTTTGAGATGGGTGGGTGTCACCATCACTTGACCAGGGGCCGTGCCTATTTATTGGAGGTGGTCTCTACAGGTTTTATCTTCCCCTTCTCTGCTCATTTCAGCTACAGTCATTCCCACTGGGTCCTGGGAGCTTCTAGTTTCTCTGATATCTAGGACCCTCCAGTGGCTATCCCCAGTTCTTCATCCGCCTTGCTACATAATTTTATTCAATTTCCTGACCCTCTGTATCTCTCTCCCATCCCCTCCAGTACCTGATACTGCCCCCATTACTTCCCACAGACCATATGAAGTTTAGGATGAAGGAAAACCATGGTGTAGATGCTTCAGTCCTTCATTGATGGGGGAACAGGATGATTGTGGGAGGTGGAGGGAGTGGGAGACCTGGGAAGGAGAGATGAGGGGGAGGAAATTTTAGATATTATTCTCTAGTTAGCTGTGTAAACTGTTTCCTTGTGGTTAACCTAAGAGGTGAATATTTAGGAATTTTGTTTTTATGAAACAAAGAATAGCTATAAGAATAGATGCTATATTTGTAGTATTTCAAACAAGTAAGGTCCAAGAACATTGGTTCAGCATTTAAGAGTGCTCACTACTTTTGCTTAGACATTGGTTATGAACTTTTCTAGTGTCATGATCCATTAATACAGGTTCTCATGTTGTGATCTCCCAATATTAAATTATTTTCACTGCTCCTTCATAACTATTTTTAATTAGGTATGTATGTGAGTAAGTCTACGTTTGGGTTTGTGACTGTGAATGAAGGTGTAGGAGAACAGAAACACTGGATTCCCTGGTGCTGGAGACACAGAGAGTTGTGATTCTCTCAAAGTAGCATGTGGGAATCTGGGATCTATACAAGGGCAGTACCCACTCCTAAGCTTTGGTCTTGTAACAGATTCTCAAGAAGACTGTGGTAGACAGTCTAAACACTGGCAAAAGATCTCCCAGTGTGACGCGCGTGTAATCGTCTCACCAGCAAGAACGCACGCGGACACACATCAGGATCCTTCCGCAGGAAAACGTTTATTCCAAAACAAAATGGTGGAAGACCCCAGGCCCGGAAAAAGCACTGTTTATATACCCTTGGAGCGGTGTATTCACCTTTGATTGGCTGCTTACTCGTTGCCCGCCAAAACGCCCTGGGATGGGCTTAGACTTTGGCGCAATTTTACCATAGCACATGCGCAGTTTACTTGTTTACTAGGAGGAATATCGGGTGTCAGCGCCATCTTGGAATGGCAGATTCTGCCAGCACAAGCCGCGGCTTCCTACATCCCAGGAATCACTGTGAGTGACCTTGAATACACACAGTGTTTAGAAAGCAAGGATGTGAAATAACTGGAGTCTTCACCAATGCCAATGTATAGAGAAGTCTGTCTCTTCCTTTATTAAGAAGATTTCTGTGAGTGAGGAATGCCTGTGCACAAGGGCACAGAACACTGACCGTGTGTTTACAAATCAGATTTTTTAAACAACTAGAAAAGGAAGAAAATTATACAGGGGCATTTTTAATATGCTGATGTGCAGGAATCCTGACAACAGACCCTTAGAAAAGTGAATTTGGTGTAAGACAATTGCTCCAGAATTTAACAGTAATGAAAGGAACAGAAAGGAATAAAAGCATGAATGTCCTTTGAAACAAAATGTATTGTAGGGACTTCAACATAAATTGTGATAAATGTACGGGACAATAATACAAAATCTAAGAAAGGAAAAGCCTATAGTTGAGTTTTCTAAACTACAAAAATTGCTAATACTATCTGAAGAGATACTGTGATAAATTACAAAACAAACATCTCTTGCCTCATTGAACTTGAACTAGTTTGTATTTTTACATTCACACAAATGTAATTAGAAAAATAGTGGATAAGATATACAATAAAATAGAATTGTAAAGGCTCAGAACAAATATTAGCTGTGTGTTTTCAAAACCATTTAAATGTACATGTGTACATTTAGTTGGGTAAAGTTAACACATAAAAAACATCACAGAGAACTGAGGAAACCTAATTTTACCATGATAAATTTAAGTGTCAAAATTTGACAATTGTATATATCAACATTAAAAACATAACCAAAGACCCTGGAATTTATGACAACAATAAAAGAGATCTAAGTTAGATCCAAATGTCAACTGTGATTTAGAGAATACTGAGTCTCAGTTGAGCATTTACCATGCCATAGGTATTTGCTCAGGAAACCACCTCTATGTGATTAATATTCAATATAACTTGAATTTCAATGCATGACTTCCACTGAAAAAAGGTAACTAGCTTCTACATGTTTACACTAGTAAAGTTGGAGTGTTTGGGTCTTTCTCTTTCAAATGTGGTCTCACTTTACTCTTGAGGCTAGCTTCAACCTTGTGCTCCTCCTACCTCAACCTCTCATGTAGCTAGGATTATAAATTTTCACCATGTATCTGGAGCTGAGCTGAGAATTTTAATTCTGCTTGTCTAATGAGCAAGTATACATAGATTTTTCTACACAATTTGTGCCAGTGAAGAACAAGCTCACTCCTGAAGCCTCCCACTGTCATGGGTTGTGGCTGGCAAAGCCAAAGCCTTTGAGCCTAGTGTAAGGTGACCACACTCCCTTCTGAAGCTAAGATGTAGAGAGTTCCCACTATCCTCCATCTTCCTGCTCCTTTCATTCACTTTGCCTTAGGCCAGAAAAGAGGTCTTCAGCTCTACTGGCTGTGCTCCATTCTATCTGGGCCTTTAGAGGAGCAAATTTCCCATAGTATCTAGACAACTTTATCAGGCACATCTAACCAACAATATAGTTTAAGCTAGAGAAACTAGTTAAGGAACACTGCCATGTCCAGTAATTCTCTATGACAGATCACAGAGGGAAAGAAGTAACAGGAGTCTATGAAGAACTCAAGAGGATGACGGAGAAACACCACTGAGATTCAAGAGATTGCTCAGAGCGAGTTAAATAAATCAGTAAACTAAGTACTTTTTTGTGAAAAAATATTTGGAGAATCAAAATTGTGCTCCTAAACTGTAATTATATAAACCAACAGTAAGAAAAAAATATTGTTTTTCACAAACAGGAAAAAGCAGCGTATAAAATCCTTGGGATTTACCATGACTACAGCAATGAAGAACTTATCTAATACGTACTTGTATCAACACTGGCTTCATTTCAGATAGTCAACATAACAAGTCACCTCACGGCTTTAAAACAGACAGGTTAAAGCAAGGCCAAAATATTACCAGAAAGATATAACAAAGATCAAAGCAAAAACAAATGAAAAGAGACTTGGGAGCAATACAAGGTTACTAACAGTATTATATCTAGACAAGTCAAAAATGATAAGAAAAGGAAAAGAAGACTTAAAATCCATAGAATCACAGTGTGTTATTAGTGTTCTAGTTATTTTTTTTTTGTTGCAGTAAAAATGACTTTGTCGAAAAAGAAATTGTGAAGAGGGGAACGAATATTACCTTACACAACTCTAGGCAGAAGCCTGGAGGCAGGAACATGGATGCAGGAACTTGCATTCATGAACATATACAAACACTCCCTCTCTAGCTTTCACTTATGCTGAGGCTCAGCCACCTTTGTTGTACAGTCCAGATCACCTTCCTAGGGATAGAACCACTTACAGTGGTCTGGGTGCTCCTACACCAGCAGCAAGGGCAACTCCTTACAGACAGGGCTACAGGCCAGTCCAATCCAGATGATTTAATTAAAGTTGACTCTTCTCAAATGACTCTAGGTTGGGTCATTTTGACAATAAAACAAATCTACTCAATTAGTGGTTATCTTTAATAACTGTAGGCCAACAAATTATGAACTCTAAATGTAAAAAAATGCATGTTAAATGACAGGTACACTATAAAAACTGAACCATAAGCACAGGTTGTTGAAATATACATATGTGCATATGTATGGTTACAATATTCATAAAACACTTATTTATTGGAACACATATATTTTTATGTATATGTGTTCCAATAAATAACCTGAGGTTTTTAAATGCCTATGCATTTATGTTTGTTTTTACCTAGTCATTAAGTAATTTATGTAATACCCAGATCTGAAGTTCTCAAAGACCAAAGGAGTAGACCTCGTATACAAAAACAAAATTTCTTTATTCAAGCTGGAATTTGGACCTTCAGGCTCCTGTGAGGAAGCAGGGTAGCATCGAAGGCCCTAAGCACCTAAGATATAGCCTTTTTCTTTTGGTTGCATAAGAGTTTGTGGCTTTCCAACTTGGCAGTTATATGACTGGTTGGCAAGTAAAACTATGAGAATGTCACATAATCATTAGCTAGCAGTGAGCCCAGTTAGCTTTAGCAATTTATCTTTGACATCTAAAACATTAGGTGCCATATACTTCCCTCTTAAGGGCTGATTATTTATTTTAGCCACCTATTTTTATTTTAGGCCAGATAACAAGGTATCTTTGTATTGGCTGCCGGTGGCTGTTATTAACTGACCACAGGTTTCTGAATCTAAATTATCATTTCTAGGAACCAGAAATTTAGGCCTAGTCTCCCTAACTGCCAGTATGTAGCCTGTCATGGAGTCAGCCTTGCTCTGGCTAACTCCTAAGTTTAAAATGGAGCCTGCTTTAGGATGGAGTTTGTTTTGTTATCAGGTAGAATCACTCAATTTAGATATACATCTTACACAGGAGGAGATTATATTAATCTTGACAATACTCTTATTTACAGATCTCACAGATAATCTGTTTATGTTTTATATTATTTATGAACATAAGGCTGTGTTCGTGTAACAACTCTATTTGGTGGGTAATATCAGGTTTTACCTTAAGAGCCCAGCTTGGACTTCTATAGCATGCATCAAATCTGTCGTGGGAAATCTCACTGAAAGAAACACCAGGCTGTGTATGTTTCATTCTAATGTTTAAGGAATTTGTTCTGAGATGCTACTGCAGCAAATATACAATGACCTCAGTTATGGCATTCTTTACCTTCTGTATTTTGCAGAAGAAAAACAAACACTGAGATAACTGAACATATTCTTTTTTGAACTAATAAAATCCACTTAGTTTACATCCTGACCATAGTTTTTCCTCCCTCCTCTCCCCCCAAGTTCTTCCCTGCACCTCCCTTTCATCCCGTTTATTCCTCTTCCTGTTCTCTTTAGAAAAGAGGAAGTCTTTCATGGATACCAACCAGCCCTGGCATAGTAAGTTGCAATAGGACTAGGAGTAGCCTGTCCTATTCAGGCTAGATGAAGCAGTCCAGTAGAGAGAATGGGTCAGACAACAGAGTCAGAGACAGCCCTTTCTCATGCTTTAGCTGCGCACAATAAGACAAAGCTACACAATTGTAGTATATATGCAGCGGGTCTAGGTCAGTTCCATTCAAGCTTCCTAGTCGATCAGTTAGTCTCTATGAGGCCCTATGAGCCCAGGTTAGTTAATTTTGTACAGGTTTTGCATGTGTGTGTGTGTGTTTGTGTGTATGTGTTTGTGTGTGTGCGCGTGTGAGCGTGCATGTTATCCTTGACCTCTCTGGTTCTTATAATCCTTCTGAAGGACGCCCTAAACTCTAACTAAAGTTGGGCTGTTGCACCAACTCTTTCGCCAATGAGAAAAATGATCAGATATTACAGGTTAATATTTATTTTACTTTAACAATGTAAACTCTCTAACTGGGAACTACTACTTCTCAATAAAATTAGATATAATATATATACAGAAAAATAGATGGATATTTATATGTTCTAGAATGCAGGTACAATATTTTTCCACATTTCATTTAAATGCAAACATTTTTCTTGAAAGCTTAGGTTATATAATGTGTTAACTATGTAGCTCATTGTTTATAGCAGACACAGTGCTGACACTTGACATTTTCCAAGTTTGATAAACATTCATGTAATTAAGAATTTTCAAGAGATTAATTTGAATCTCCAAATGTTTACTTGGATTAGACAGAACTGTGTCTTAAATCACTTATACAAAATAAGATGCCAATTTGCCTTTGGTAGAAATGTGATATTTAAAAAAAGAAGGAAAAAGGGTTCCAAGGGAAATTTCATGACATTGAAGATTGGAGACAGATTAAAGATCTCTCCCCCACTCCTCCCCCTCCTCCCCCTTCCTCCTTTCCTTCTCTTCCTCCCTTCCTCCTTCCATCTGCCTCCAATCCCTCCCCATGATTTACCCTAAGTTACTTAATATCCCTGTAAACATTATTTCTTCCCTAATCCATTCACCATGAAATGTGACTTTACATTTACAGTGACAAGTATGGAAGAAGAATAGATTTATTTTCCCTTCTTAAGACTTTAATAAAAAATTATTCTTAACTTGGGATTAGCAAGTTGGACATTATTTTTGATGTTGTCTCCTTACAAAGTTGATAATGTTCAGTGTTTCGTTAAATAGTGTACTGTGGGCTTGTCTTTGGTTTTGAAGTGCATCATCAGTGCACTTGAAGAAGGGAGCAGAACTTGGAATTCAGGACCAATAAATACATCTAAGGTGCAGGAACAGATGCTGGTAACATAATATGAGATGAAATGAGGAGAGCTCACAGTCCAGTTTACAAACAAGACGATAAAGTGTAGAAACTACTGAAAATGATCAACTTCTGGGAGGAAAATTGGCCAAGTACACAAAAAAGTCTTAGGAGATACCATGATCACAAAGGTAGCTTCCAGGGAGAGTCTCATTCATTGTACTACAGATATATTGACCCCTGTGAACTTTCCAAATGTAGGAAATTCTACGACATGATCTCTGATTAGGTGGAATCTTGTTGGTCTCCTCTACTAGGAGAAATAACTATGAACACACTTGAAATAAATTCAAAGATTGTATAAGTAACATTAAAGTTCAAATGTTAAAAGGAGAATTGTAGTTCATTATATTAAGAAAGACTGATGATTGAGGAAGGAACTAAATAGTGATTTAAGGAAGATTCTTGTGAAATTGTTTGCTTTTATTGGAGGACTGCTGGTGAAGAGATGGAGTTTAAATACTGCCATAGTCCAATTAAAAATCCAGTAGCTGAGTAAATCAGTCCAGATACTTGTAACCAGCTTGTCTTCTTAAAAGAAGAGTGTCCCAGGGTCTAAACCACCAGCCTTGGAACACACAGGGAGGGACCTGTGGCTTCAGCTGTACATGTAGGGGTGGATGGCCTTGTTGGGCATAGGTGAGAGAGGAGATCCTGGGTCCCATGAAGGCTGGATGCCCCAGTGTGGGGAAATTCGAAGGTGGGGAGGTGGGAGTGGGTGAGTGGGTAAATGGGTGGGTGAACATCCTCATAGAAGCACAAGGAGGGGAGATGGGACAGGGGGTTCCTGGTTGGGGGGAAATTGGGAAAGGGGACAACATCTGAAATGTAAGTAAAATATTCAATGAAATAAAGAAAGAAAAAAAAGAAGGGTGAGTGTGTGGGTGTTTGTGTGTTTTCTCTGACAAGTGTGAGGCAGACAGGTAATAACAGCTTAAGAGAGAAGACAGAGTGAAATTCTCTTTAGGATGCACAGCAGATATAAGGTCTGATACTCCTTGTACTTCCAGGCACTGGGGGACACAATTCATGTTGGATAAGATAAGAAAGGCTACTATGGGTAAGAGAGGATGCTTATGTTTGAACATAAATCCTTGAGAAAATTATGCTAATTTAGGCAACAGCAGTTATCATTCACAGTCTGGGTATTAAAGAAAAGATTTATGGTTCCAACAACCATATCTAACTTCAATTTTCTTATTGTCTCCTCCATTCTGATTACCTCTTTGACTTCTTTCCAGGATTTGGATTCAGATGTAGTTTACTGTTTTAATATCTTAACTTGAATTCTTCTTGCCTCCCCCTTCTCTTCTCCTACCTCTTTTGCCTTCTCTTCTATACTCCATCATTTTCCTATCTCAGCTGACTATGTGATTGGGTATATCTTCTTTGTTTGCTAGATCTCATGTTCAGGGCCTTTTAAGGCCCAAGTTCAGTTAACTAATATATTTTATAAATTTTTGCAATTATTACATGATATATATTTAAAGCAATTCCCTCTATTGTATTCTTTTTCATTTCCAAATAGATAGATATAAAATGTTTGTTATTTTTCTAGAGGGCAGTAATTCAATTTCCAACTTGAATTAATTTTTCTTGTGATTATTTATCATGGGTTTAAGAACATGTTTGTGCATCGGGGACACATGTGGTATGCTATGGTGTATTTGCAGGTATGCATGGTATGTGTGTGTATATATGTATGGTTTGGTGTGTGTGTATGTGTGTGTGTGGTATGTTTATGTGTATATTTTTCTGTGCTAGAGATTGAAATGGCTATTAGACAAGCTATCTAACACAAAGACAAGTTCTGGCTTACCTTTATATTTTCATTGGTATTTGTTTTATTGGTTCAGCTTTGCAATACATTTCTTCATTTCATCTTATTTGTTAACACATTATTTTAAATTTTTTGTTTTGTTTCCAATCTCCTAGTACTTGAGCTGTTCCTAGGCAGAAGTGACATTTCTGTGTTGTTTTCTCTTGGAACAAAATATGATTAATAAACCCAGAGGCTATTACTTTAAAGAGTATTTCCTGGACAATTCAAATACTGCTTTAAAATACATAAAAAAGCAACCCCCAAAGATACCCAAAGTATCACCAAAGACATATTGCTAAGTGTTTTTGTAAAATCTAAGAGCTCAACATAACATACTTAATTTCTTCATATGTTTTGATCCAATTGTTTCCTTTTCACTGATATTTTCCTGCTTTACTTTATCTTTTACAAATTAGTTGGCTGATGTACTCCCAGGATTCAAATGAGGGACTGTCCAATGCATAGTGGGAAGAAAAACTGACTTTCAAGTTTCTGTGTCTATAAACCTCGCGCTTATTTTTAATCACACTTAGGTTTGTCTACTGCAGACGAACTAATTACCTTCCTTTTCTTCCATCTCCTTTCCCTTCCTTCCTCTCTTCACACACTCATCATCTTTTCTCCTCCCCACGTCTAACCTTTTGTTTGTTTGTTCAGCCAGCTCTTACTTAATCTGTATTGGCATTCTTTGCTGGCATTTTGGAGTAGATTATTTTTCTCAACTAAGTGGAGGATTAATTTTGAATTTTAAATTGTGAGCTCACTGAATTTTCTACTCTGTTATCTACAGTTAACTTAATGTTGCCTGCTTTATTGAGTCTGTCAACTAGAAAGCGACATCCTTAAAGACTGAGATTTATATACTATACTTTGATGGATTCAGCAACTGCAAAACCTTGAGTGTTTGCTCTATGCCAGATCCCATGTACAGCAGTTCCCAAAAGGACCTTATGCACAGAATAGTATTAATGAATTTGGTTCAACAGCATGCTTTTCTTAAATACAGAAGCTTGTTTGCAGATAAGCCTGTTTTCTGCCATGAGCCATACATGCGATCACCTTGTACTCTCCCTTTTTTCTCTTCTCCCATCATTTTCTCTCCGCACATGCTCTGCACATTGTTTATTCTCTTTAGTTTCTTTCTGTGTTGGTTGAAGGCTAGGTGACAAAAGGAAGTGCAGCCAAGACTTGGATTTCAAATCATTCAAAGGTTCTGTTACCAATCACAGTGCTAGGTAAATATCTGGCGTTCACTAAATCTTTTCAATTACAAAATAAATGAACTATATAAATTTCTGCTTAACATAAAAATGATTGATGTCTCAACCATGCTTTTCTAATTATAATAAGAAATAAAATAGAGCATTTTTCAGAACATACCTGTTTCTAAAAACTCAGAAGTCAATTTACGTTGGTACTAGTTAGCCTAACATCTTCATTTTGTGGCTCCGAGATTATTAAGACATGATTTAGGTTTAACTGGTGACTGAAAAATGGAGGAATTTCAATACATATTTTTAAAATTTCTGTTTGTTAAACAATGCTTTTAAAAATTAATTGATGTCAGATAAATTATAAGCTACAAAATGCATGGTTAACAGGTCAACTACATAAAACCGGTAGAATGTTTACTTTAACAATGAATAATAGAGCGTTAACTTTCCAAATGTATCTATGAAAAAAATAAGTATCCTGGCTAAAATTTAAAAAAAACTGCTGTAAAATTAACTAATCAAGTGGTTAATTTGGTTATTTGCAAGAGGGTTCTGTGATATATCAAATACTAGCAGTACAATGGAATTTCTGTTTTGATGTTCTAATATTTCTTAAAAATGAAAATGAATGTGATACAATTATGCAAAAGCAATGTAATTATGCGTTAAATCAAGAGAATTAATATTTCTTTTGAAGATTGGTCTTCTAATATTGTGAACAAATGATACAGAATTTTGAAAAGAAATTAAAAGTTAATGATTTGTGTGCTATCAATTTTTTTCCTCCCTTGACTGGGTTTTACTTCAAAGATTTAGTTTTAAATTCTTTTAGGCTCTTCCAATAGTTTTAAAGTCATTGTTTATTTCAAAGAGTTCTTCTGTCTCATTTAGAGTCTCCTTTCCCCTTTGAAAGCCTTCTGGGAACTTCCAAGGTATCTTCACTCATTTCAGGTCAAAGAACCTCTTTATTCTTTTTCTCTGTTTTGCTTTTGCTTAGCTTGGACACACTGAGGTCTGCAGTAAGTTCCCCTGATTCCTGTGTAGATAAAAATACCCTGAGAAGAATTTTTGTGATCAGTATATTCAGAAAAATATCAGTTACACTTTAGTGGATTCAAATGTTTTCATTTAAAAGGACATATGAAAAGTCAAGTTTATCTGTATCTCGAAATACTGTCTGTCAGCTTCTCAGTTCCTCATATTCCCTCAGTTATAGCAGTAAAAATGACTATAGAAAGCCTCACAATTCAAAAATTTATGATTCTAATATTTAAATTTTTAAATTATAATTGCATGGCTTCCACTTACACTTTCCTTCCCCCAGTCACTTTCATGAACCACCCAGGTTGTTCACTCTCTATGTCATGGACTTTTTTTCTTCTATTATTGATATATATTTCTGGATATATAAACTCAACCTTTTCAGTCTCTGCAATGTCACATAGAGATACATAAGCTCTGAGCTGAGCCAATTAGGAGTGACTACCTGAGGGTGACCAGACTAATTCTCCAATTCTCAACATTTCTCAGTGTTCTGAATTCTTTGAATAACATTGAGGCCCAGAAAGCTCAATGGGTATGTTCTAAAGGTGAATTATCTTCATCCATGCCTTGATTTAAATACTTCATTCTTTTTCTTACCTAAATCTTTCACCATGAATTTTTTTAAGCTTATTACACCTATTGAAGGAAAAGCTCAAACAGGACTGTTTACTCTGAATATAACAGCTATCAATAACAGCATGATTAGCACCACTGCTGTTAACTGTTGTCTCTTCCTGTAATGGAAATGATATCTTGAATGAAACAGGAATTATATTTTCTCACAGAGAATGTGGGACAAGATCATGCTGTAGAAATCCTGCACCGTGTGCTCACATGGCCTATTATATTTATATTATCTGTTTGAGTCTTGGTGGGAAGACACATGTTCTAGCTCTATCACCTAGCCGTCCATCATCTAGAGAAACAGAGTTGCAATTGTGGAAATATCCCAGTTGGCTGTGAAATTTTCTTCATCTTAAGAAATGCCTCCATGAAGCCATCCTAATACTTTATTGTCCAAAAGAGTTCTATACCCATGTCTGTATTGCACTTATTTTGCTAATTCTCAGCATTATATTTATAAAAAATGACCCATTTATCAAGAATGGTGTAGTTTAGTCCAGCATTGTTACCAATTTTAAATCTGAAAATCCAAAGCAGAATGCGTTGCTTGTGAAGCTGTGAGATGAGTTTTTTTTCAATTCTTTCACCAAACAAGTATCCTAATAATGAACATTCAATAGACACTTTCTATTTATTTTTTCCAAATGATATTCTGAGAGTCTTTAAGTGAACACAAGGTATACTGACAGCTAAGGTACAGTATACAAATTTAGATAATCAAAGCTTGACATTAATAAAGATGCAATTAAACAGCTAATCTCATTAAGAATATATAACTGTAGCAAAATTTAAAGAACAAACAAACAAAAACGACGATAGTATCATGGACAGTTAAACGTGATAAACTTCTAATAAATTGTTCAATATATGCCTGTGCTAGCATATCAAAAATTATAATGAGCTCTCTTCATTTGTTTTTATACCAATTATGTTTTGACCTATATTTTTTGATTACTGATTACTACCAAAATGATAAGTTGTAACAAATATTGACTCTAAGTAAAATGCAAATGGCTATTTCATTCTCCTCATCTCCTATGGGCAGTTCTTCCTAAGCTATAATTATGGTAGCATTTTCCTTGGTTCCAAGTCAGTAGAAAGGTAAGGCTAGGATGAGGTGTATCTTACCATGGTTTTCCATGGAATGTGGGAGTAATAGGAGGAGCATTTGTGACAACTAAGTCCATGGGGACATCCTTCAGATGTTATCCAGCAGGGGAAGAAAGAAGACAGATAAAGATTAATTTCATTTCTATGGACTCTTCTGGAACCAACTTTTGGCTATCTAATGTTACTTTCTTTCGTGTCTAAGATAAAAATAATGATCCAGCCTCGAGATTGCCTCCTTCTGAGAAGCTATAGTTATTAGAGCAAAACACAGCACTGGTTTGTCACTGACACATATCATAGTTAAAACAGTCAAAAGAAAGATGTCTTCTGAATAGATTTCAGGGTCTAACACATCCACTTACTATTATTCTACCGTCTCAGATACTGTACTTTTAATTTTAGAACATTTTGATTTCTAGAGAAGTCAGACTAATTCATGGAGTGTCTTTATTGTAGATACTTTCTGTTACAGGACAAGTCGTTTAATTTGTTCATGTCATGACTTTCTCATCTTTTAACCAGAGATGTTGATAATAACCACACATGTCACACAGAAAGTGTTATGAGTCACTGCACTTAGCAATTTTCTAATTAGTTTCTATATTTCTATTAAGGGGTCTTTATCACAGCAGCTCTCTTACTATTTTTAACTTTTATACCTACTAATGACACAGCATGTCTTATGTCTCAGGTTTACCTATCTAAATAGAGAAAGAAGGAAATTGTTGATTTTCCAAGCTAAGTTAGTAATTCAGAAAAAAAGTCTACTTAGGCCTATTTTTCTGTTGTAGAATAGATGAGGAAATTGGTAAAGAACATGAACTCAACAAACAATTTTTAAGTTTACACAAACATATTAAAATGACTACTCATTTTAATTTTAACTTATACCAAAGGTGTTGGAAACATTTGTAGTCTGTTCCATTCAAAAGGCTTACTTCTTAAGAAATATACAGTCAGGGTTCTATTTATAAATTCTTAACCTAATCTAATTCTCACTGAAATAATTGATGTAACCTGAAGAGAAACTTTAATAAGTAAACACAATTCCCTTTCCAAAGAGGAGAGAAGGAGCCAGGCATGAACATGGCAACTGAAACAGGGTTTCTACTTCATGTGCCTTGATCAAAACTGATTAACACAGCACCATAAAAGCATGATAAACATTACATATAAACTTCACACATATGTGTATGAACTCTATACTAATATATTTATAGGACATGTTTTACATGTTTTGAATGTATATCTCATTCAACCCAAATGTAATTCTGAAATACTATTAACCTCAGCAAAAATAATGGGAGTTGGACTGGGGCAAAGTATCAGAGACAGTTTCTCAAGAGATTGTCAAATTTTGTCTTAATCTCTCACTTGATCTTTTAGTCAAAATAATCAAGAACCTTGGTTTTTGGAAGCACTAGTGAACTTTTCTGCAGTATAAACTCAAGCAAATGCTGTTACTGTTGTGCTTCTAAGCCCCAGCTTTGTTCATAGAAAAGTCTTTGTTTGCCAAACAAGTTCCAATTACAGTGATTAGCATAATTGTCAATTTGACTGGAAGTGGATTCTTTAAGCAATGTCCCCAGATGAGTCTATGAGAGCATTTCCAGGAAGGATTAATCAAGAAGGAAGTTCTTCACTCAGAACACTTAGCACTTTCCAAGAGATGCCCAGATGTAAAGAACACTGAAAGGAAAGTATTTATTTTTTGTGCTTTATATTTATAGTAAATCTACCTACTCAGTTGCTGCTATTGTGTCTTTCATCCTTTCTGGCATGAGAACCAAACTTCATTGGGCTTCCAATGTGGACTAAAGAATGGAGGCTCACCAATAGTCCTCTCTCCTCCAACTGAACCAGAACTCACCCAAGTCTGTTGGACAGATCATGTATGGTGTTTCAGTCTCCCCTGTAACCACAAAGGGACAGTCTGCTTTGTAAAACACTGTCACATCATCAGTCATAATCTAGAAAATTCTTTTTAATCTTATATATTCCCTTGGATTTGTTTCTTGAGAGAATCTTAAATAATTTCTCAACGTAGTAACCTGAAAAGAAAGGCACACAGGAAAACCATCATTCGGACATATGTTCAGAGTTTGAAACATCAGTAACAAAATTCTGAAATGAGTTTTTTTACTATTAATAATAATTCCATTCGTCTACATCTCAAATGATATCCCACTTTTTGGTTACCCTCCACCAGCCCCCCACCCATATGAAATAAGGGATTTTATGAAGATTAACTCTCTTCTCCATGAAAGGTACTGGAAACAATTTAGATACGTTTCTTGTCTTGTATATTCAAATAACAGTTATAACTTATGAGTGAAATCAACAAGTCAAATTAAGGTAGTAAAGTTTGCATACCTTCTCCACAGAGTCTTCACAAAATGTGTATGCATGGCATGTACATGCACACACACACACACACACACACACACATACACATGCACACAGGAGTTGCTGAAATATTCAGCTGTAATTATTAACGCTCTTTATTGCTCCTTTATCTTTGTAAGTTTTTGCTCCTATTATGTTAAATTTAAATGAACACTTGAGTGTACTTTCCTAATGTTTATCCATTTATGATTTTGTATGTTTTATTTTATTAACTTTTTACTACAACATATGCTATATCTATTATACACAATATAATTATGCCATCAAACTTAAAGTGATTTAATGATTATTAGCAAGCTACAATTGGGTGTGTCATCTTAAGGAAATTTTGTCCAATGGAGTTTGTTTTTAGAACTGCCCTAAGCACCTCCAAACCTCTAGTGGAAAGAGTAGAAATTTCCCCTTTCAAAGCATGTTCGATTTGTTACACTCATCTTTGCTAGAATGCTGAAATTACTAATATCTGTGAAATGATATCGAACTGTCAGCACCGCAGTTCATCACTAGCTCAGCATTCACATTGGTTTGCATGCGTTTTCCATGACTGTAAAACCAGTACAGGAGATCAGCTATGTTGCATTCCCCAGTCTGCAAGAGATGATTTCATATAACATGGTTGCTGCATTCTGTGCAGACTTAACAAGTCTCCTGATAAAATTCACTGTGTGGTAAGAGTGCAGGCAGGGAGAAGATACAAAGGAACAGAGCAATCCAAGATCACATTCATCAATCTGCATCTGAGATGCAGCTGCAGTCTAGCTGCAGCAGTTTCTTCTTGAGTTTTATTCAATTTGTCCTACACAGTCATTAGTCTCTTCAATATGGAAAGTGACTTTTGTACACTGCTTCTGTGTTAGCATGCCTGACAACAGTGAACACTAATATGTATGCTCAAGTGTTTTGGTTTCAGCTTCTGTGATTCTTTTCATGGGCTTGGTGATTAGAAATGTGCAATATCTCACAGTTGGTTTGAGGATTTCATTTTCTAATATTTTCTAGGAGAGCATTGTCTGGAATAAAAGGCCTTTAAATGAAATTATTTATTGTAAATGGTTAACCTAAAGTGTGAGGAGTGTGTATTAAGAACAGCAATGCTTTTTTTAATGTTTTGTTTTTTAGACTTCTAAACATACTTCATCTGTCCTTATTCAATGTAGCTGTCTCTTTTTGCCTCCTCTCCACCATTGACAAGTTGTGGTTGCAAACATCTTCCAGGGGACACTTGTTGAATAGTTTGAGTAATCTAGCAAAATCAATTTAGCATGCTATGAGAGGACTTTTGTGTATGTGTCCCTCGCTTCACTGAAGGAAAGCATGATGAAAATGAGCATCTAACTGCTTTAAATATGCCTGCCTAACACGCTGGCTATTAAGAGCAAAGGTAATAAAATGATCTTTTAAAAAGTTGAAACAACTTGATAACAGCTATGAAAAGGAAGTCTCAGTACAAGTGTGATCAAACTTTCAGGTGAGTGGCATGCTCTTTTCAGGGTGTCCTTGTTAATACAAATTCAAGGTTAATAAACATCTATATCTAAGGTCCAACTCTGCCAATTTTGAAGGTTTAATGACATTAGAAGGCCCTTAGCATTTGCCCTGTCATTTTTGATACTGATTTCCAACATGATCCTTTGTTTCTAAATTTTAGTCTCTTGCATGGACAATATTTATAAAAAGTTAGCATAACAGTCAGAGCATAAAATTTTCCCTTTATACATATTGTGTTCAAATTTCTGAAAGCAAGACTTTTGGGATGGTGGCATTCTGTCCCAGGGACTTCTAGTTTCGAGGTGACAACGCTTCTTGCAGGCACTTTTTTTCTTGGGGCTCATCTTTTCATCCAATCTCCAAAAGACTCTGTGAGTAAAGTTTCTGAGGTCTCTCTGCTTGTCAGTATTCTAGTAAATGTCCCTGAAGACCTTCTGACCCTTTACCCTACAAGACAGCAGACTTGTCCTGCCTTTCTGAAATGAATATAACTCCTAAACAATTGGGTATTCTTTCCATATACTTTCTCAAGTATGTTCTATTCCTTTAATTATATCTTTTATTGCTTTATCAAGATTTAATGTTTTGGGTGTTAATGTTTTCCTTGAATGCATGTCTATGTCCTGAATATGGTCATTTCCCACATAGAACAGATAAGAGTATGAACGCTCCTGGAACTGGAGTTTCAGAGAGTGATGAGACAGCAGGTGGAGGATAGGAATCAAATCCTGGTCTTCTACAGGAGCAGTAAGTGCTCTTAACCACCGAGTCATTTCTCCAGGTTTGATGATACACTGTATTTGCATTAATTCACCATTTTCCATCTGTATGCCCCTAAACCTTATTTTAGCATTGCTCCCACCTCTTCTGATATTAAGAAATAGTTCACTTTTACTTTCTTCTTAATTCTTCTCTCTTCATACATCACTTAATCACTTTCTCTGATGTGTATTCAGTTCATACTTGTAGACTGTTTTGCTCTCCCTTGGGCCAGCTTTTATGTTATTCTCCTAATGTTTGCAATATATTGTAGTTAATGTGTACTGAATAAGCCTGGAGTACATAACGGAATAATCTTTCCTGATACAATAATTTATTGTCTAATTGCCTAAATTTATCTTTCATTTTATTTATAGTTTTTTAGTTTTGTCTTTAAATGCCCATGTGAAATTGCATCCCAGGAACAGAAGGGAAGCAAGAAGCGTCCTGCACAAAATCGATGCTTCCTTAAGTAAGATGGCTCTGAAGCTTCAGCTTTGGCTGGGGTACAGGTAGTGTTCTGAATCGGCATTGGACTAATATCTTATACTGACATGTGAGCTCTCTGCTGTGAGACTGTGGAAGTGGTTTAGCGTCTCCCCCTAGAGTAAGGAGAATGTTTAGTAAACTCACACACACTGCACACAGTTTCTATATTAAATACTTACTGAAGGACAGTTTACTTGCTGCCAGTTTTTGACAAGAATGAATAAACTACTATGTACAGTTCTTTAAAGACATACTGTTTTAACCTATCTAAGAAAATACCACTGGGCATCAGGTCTAGCTAATATGATAAAAAAAATGTTTAGAGTAGCCAAACCCTGTTGGGAGCCGACTCCTAGCCAAAAGCGGCTATCATCTTTGCAGCCATCTCAGGCCATATACCCTAACAAGGGATTTGTTTTCATCAGCCCGCAACAGCTGAGCACACTGTGATAAACATCTTGTTTTTCTCACATATTTTGTTTTGCTGTTTAGTGCCTTCAGCAGCTAGGCGCGCATGGTCTCCTCACTGCTAGCTAGGCCCACGTGGTATCCACACTGCAAGGCACATGAGGTAGTGCCTTCAGCTGTGCTTGTCCACGAGGGCAAGGCACGTGGTAAAGGGTATAAATACCCAGGATTTCCTTCCAATAAACAAGTCTTAATCAGACTCCCTGTCTTGTCTCCATTCTTCCTGTTTCTGCCCCCACTCTCTCTCTTGCTAGGCCCTGACCTGGAGCAGCAGAACTGGCAGTTACAAAGTGGCCCCCACAACGTGAGGCAGCTCCTGCGGCTACAAAACCCTTTCAAAGTAGCTGCACCATCTTGAAGTCCTATCAACCTTTCGTTATGTCGCTTTCTCCTACTTCCTCAGCAGCATTTGGTGCTCTGGGGTGTCTGCATTTATCGTTTGGAAAGGATGCTCCTGAGCATGCACAAATGGTCTCTCAGTGCTTTTCCGAGAAGACACGGTACTGAGCATCCTTCTATACACTGATATTATCTGTGTGTCCTCTTTCGTGAGGCGACTCTTCCTATCTTTTATCTATTTTTTTTAATAAATTGAGGAAAATTACCCTTTATAGTTACTATTTAGGATCTAGAGAGATGATTCATTGGTTAAGAGTCCGTACTAGTCCTGAAGAGACACTTAGTTCATTTCCCAGTTACCATATCAGGTAGCTTCAAATCACTTGTAAGTTCGGCTCCAGGGATTCAGACCCTCTTCTACTTTCGTTGCAGACACATGCAACGAAATACACATACCCACGGGCAGATATACAGACACACGTAATGAAACTCTCTAAACAAATCTTTAAAATTAATATTTAATGTCTTAGAGGAGACAAAAGCAAGTCTCATGATGCACAAACATTAAGATCTTATCATGAAGATAACAAAAATATCGGGAATATATGAAATAAAGTATTTCTCATGGTTTACTGGCAACTGTTGGGTTAAGTGTGGTCCTACATCTACCTAGCCATGGGGCTAGGGCCACTCAGGGAGGCAGGACGTGAGGCACTGGGTGGGTGTCAGGCTACGTGAAGCCGAGGGACACTGCTCCTATGGTGGGAGAGCACAGTCTGAGGTCCTGGGGACAGCCTGCAGGGTGGCTGGAGACTGTCTGGTTCTCTGGCTCTTGGGCATCCAGGTGCTGCTGGAAGCTGTGGAAAAGCTGAGAATGAAGTGGGGGCCCAGGTGCTCGACTGGCTCAGGGTGGGTGTGGAGAGGGGGAGAGTGCTCCAGCTGGGTCCCACAGGTATGAGAGTTCTTGGCTTGGTCCCATCGGTAGTTGGCTTGCTTGGTTTGGTAGTCTCTGTGGGTGGAAATGCAGAGAGGTCTTCTGCAGGAGATTAGATCTGGCTCTTTATGAGAAGGTCTATCCCAGTGTTCCCTACAGCAGATCCTGATGAAAAGAAGGCAGGCTATGGTTTAAAGCATTTACTGACATGGCGGAAAGTAGATGAGTAAAAACCGTACCCCGTTTTCTCAGGGCTGGCCTGAGGTTTTGCAGGGAGGAGTGTCTGGGAAGGAAAGTTTAATTTGGCTACGCTTTTCTGGCCTTAGGTACCTTATTAAAATAGAGATCTGTCTTAAGCATCCCTTTATCTGACTGAAGGACACAAATCTATGGAGGCCTTGTGTCAGGAGCCTGGAGTCTGGGGCAAGCGGAACGCCTATCACCCCTCAGGGTCACCTAGGGTCCCTCAGGATCACCTGGTTCACCGGGGTTTCCACCCTGTGATCGACCAGGAACAAGGCTGCCTTTCATGATCCTACAGTCAAGCATAAAATCCTGAGTTCCAATGCCCACTAAAGCAACACATAGTATCACAGTCGATGTTCTAAGTAAATTTCCATTTGGTCTGAATTAATTGTCAATTCATTTTACTCATAAGACATTTGCATTTAATAAATGTACAATTCATCTTGTTCTAAGAAATTTCTGACTGAGAACACTGTTAAAAATCATTTTCCCAATATTTTTTTCATTCCATTTTGGAGAGAGCAGCAAGCTACAGGAGGATGGAGTGATTCTTTCATTTGTTTAACATGTATTTAATAATTATGGTTGATTCTGTTTTAGGTTCAGAAAACTGTAGAATTAATCAGACAAATATCAAGAGGAATTACTTTAATGTTGGGCATGTCTGATTATGTACTAACCTGGGAAGAAGGTTCACAAGAAGAAAGTTAAAAATGTAAGATCAACAAAAATACAATTAAAGATATAAAGGAATATTTGAAGAGCCATTGAACCAGATAAGCTGCCCCAAGGAGGAGAGAGAAGCTTGCATCAGAGCTAATGGAGGGCCAGACATGAGTCAGCGGCAGTGACAGAGATATTGGCCTGCAGAGACTTCCAGACTAAAGAAAGAATGATAGAAAAGCTGTGAGGTAGACATGGGGCTTGTATACTTGAGAAAAATAAAGAGAACCAGGGAAGTTAGAGCACACTGAGAGGGTGAGCAGAGATGGCCAACTTTTTCTATTTTTCTACTACTATTTACGTTTCAAGGATGTGGGAAGGGGAAAAAGATACAAAAAAAGCCATAAAAATTTAAGGTTAAAAATAAAATATCCTTACATCAGCTCCTTGTTAAGCTCCCAAGGAACTAAGCAATGAAAAGTTTATAGTGCCATATTCCCATAGGCAATTCAATATTAAAACAATAAATACTAAGCTGTAAAATGAGTATAAGAAAGTCTAAACAAATTATAATGTTTCCCATGATGACTATTACAAAAGAGAATAAAATATTACTTTCCATATTTTTCCTATACTCTTTCTTGTTAATATGATTTTGAATTTGTTGGAGAGAGGGAGGTCTCAGTTTGCTATTTTAGAGCATCTTACAACCAGGAGTACCCACGTGATATAGACAACACTGCTGAGACATCAGCAATATTGCAGTAGAAAATTGGGGAAATACTGTTGTTTGTTTCTTTGTTTGTTTGTTTAATGGAAAGGCAAGTAGATGAGATATTGCCCCATTCCAGCACCATCCCACCTTAGAATGCTTTTGTGATATGTAACTGAGCATCAGCTGTGTTGAAATTGCTAGATTTCAAGCCATCTTTCCTGATGACACTGGCATACAGCTAAACACAGGCTAAAAACTGCAAGTCACCCCCTCTCCCATTTCAGCAGGAGAAAAAAGCATTTCTATGGTTTCAAGATTAGCAGGGTTTCCTGATTCTCATAAATACAACCAAAATTGCTGCAACTAACTGTATTTGGTAAGTTAAATGTGTATTCTGGCCTCATATACATCTTCTAAAGCATATTCTGATACATATTGTTCTTGTTCCTAATGGCTCTGAGCTCAATGAATAGGCACAGAATGAAGTGATGCTTATTGGTCTCTTATGGGAACAGGCAAATCGCTGGTAATCATGCTTGCAGTGTGCTGAAGCAAATGTCATCCCAGTCTCATTGTATACAAGAGTATTGAAGGATGCAAGCAGGAATCCAAGGACACATAATTCATGACAAGTAAGGCAGGGTTTAACTTGGGCTGCCTGAACTGCATGTATTGACTCCTTTGTCTGTGTCCTAGATGCAATGAGCTACTTGAGGATTGAACAGAAAACCAGGAATTGTATCTATTAATGTGTTAGTCAATGAAATAAATTAGCTAATGTAGGGTGATGTTCCCAAGATGTATATATATATATATATATATATATATATATATATATATATATATATATATATATAAAGTATGTCACATATATATCTATATGATTATATGTTTATATTATTATACACTTACTTTATATGTTCAAATTCAATATTCATTCATTTTACCATTATCTTTTGTATGAAAAGTCAATACTGATTTGTAGGTTGTTGAGAAATATAAGAATATTATTGACAAAATTGTTCCCTTAGCATTACTGGAATGGACAAGCCTAAGTAATACAATTTTCATTCTTTTAGAAGGCTAATTTAAGAAAAACAGTGACAGATTGTTAAGAGACCAAATTAAAAGACAACCTGCTAATTAAATTTATTGAACACACGGTGTTTCTGTTTGTTTTGGAATCTGGAAGCTGTGAAAACATTTGGACACAGCCTCTGCAACTGCCAAATGCTGTTCTTGAGTGGAAAGTCTCAGTTCCCCATTATGGCAGCATTTCGGTGTCCTGCTGATGGCAGAAGCGCTAAATTACCCACATTACTCCTGTCTTTTTGTTCAAAGCTGTGAAGATGCAGAAAACAGATTTTATAGTAAAAAGAAAAAGACTTGGATCAGATAAGGTAAGTGGGGCACAATCCTTTGGTGAACATTAGCTACGCTTAGACATTTTCTTAAGCACTACTTGACATTCTGTGACACCCCAGGAGTGTAAATGCATACGATAATGGTGTTCCTGTCAGCTGGGCTTCTTAGCATTTCTTCTTACTGTTTTAACACCATTGTTAAAATATAAATGTATTTTCATGATTTTTTAAACTATATTAACAACTAAATGAAAAACTCAAATATTTTGAGATGTTATATTTTTGTATCTATATATGTATCACATATACTATGTATGCAAACACTACATATGGAATACAGCATTATATACCATTGTATAATATATATTCTTATATATGAAGCTCTCATAATTGATAAATTTATCTGGGCTAGGGCAATATATAT
>NW_021620632.1:2422338-2429000 GCF_004785775.1 Grammomys surdaster
CTTGGAACCATCATCCCAAAAAAAAAAAAAAAAAAAAAAAAAAAAAATTCAGGATATACATATATATATACATATATATATATGTATATCCTGAATAAATTCCACACAATGTGATCATTTATATTCTTGGGACTACTTCCACTGAATTCTATTATTATATAAAATAGCATCCTCACTCAAATGGCTACTGTGGTCTTTAAATAACAAAAGTTGCCCCAGTATCCAGCATTTGTCTCTAGACAATGGCTGTTTGGGGAGGACTAGATGTAGCCTTGCTGGAGGAAGTATATTACTGGGGTCGAATTTGAAATTCCAAAAAATTAACTCCATTTTGAGTTATTGGTCTCCACTTCCTATTTTGGCTCAAGATGTGAGCCTTCAGCTGCTGCCCTAGCTGCCTGCTACCTTTTGTAACTCTGTTCTGATATCACATGTTCTAATTCCTTGGAACCATCATCCCCAAATAAGTCTCTTTTCCATATAAATTTCCTTGGCCATGATGTCTTATCACAATAATAGAAAAGTAACTATTACAGCTACTCTTTCTTTATCTATCTTCATATTTCTTTCCAATGAACCTAAAGGTATTCTTTGTGAACTTGCTTCCACATTTACAGTCTCTAGAATGAAAGTCTATCTTAGACCTGGCTACATATTTAATATTTTAAGTAGAGGCTGGCCTTTGTAGGTGTTTGTAGGATACTCCGTGAACTCATATGACAGCATGGTTCAGAATTAGTGAATCAAATTGATGACCAATGAACAGCATGGCTCATATTACGTCTGTGAACTGTGGACACCATAGGATGGGATTAGACACACCAAATGATATCCTTCCCCTCTTCTTTCACTGTGATTTCACAGTTTAATATGGACAGCAAGAGCATCATATTTAACTGTAAAATTTAATGCTCTTTTAAAAAATATTTTTACAAAACAAATCCATTCATTCTACATTGAAAAAAATATACATTGGTTATGATGCTTGATCGCTTGATCCCAACATAATGTGACTTCTAGGGGACCATATGATTATAATATAATTTTTTTAAATTTTGATCTTAAAGACTTGGAAAACACTTATTAACATTCTAGTTAAGTACGTCTGCTTAATATTTATTTATAATCATTTATATCTTTTAATAATTATATTCCACTAAATTACAGTCACTCAGGTACAAAGTACATTACATTACTTGTTACAAAATACCAAGAAATAATAGGGAACATGTTTAAAAAATAACATTTCTCACCCCTGAAGTAGGAGATTAGAAATTTATACAGAATAAAAGGGCAACCCACTCAAAGCAGGGACTTGCAAGTTCATGTTGTACTGAACATTTGACTGGAAAGCTAACAAAATGTGTGGGGAAAAGCAGACCTTATTATTTTAGAATTTTTCCTGGAGAGTTATGAATGTATATCTTCTACCTACTCCAGATAGGGGATGGAAGATATTTCAAACCAACATTTCAAGGAGTCTTGTTTACTCAGTGAGTTTAGTAGGGTTGCTTACAGAATGGCTAAGAGTGTACTTAGAAGAGCATGGGTGACTTAGTGCAACATGATCCTACTGCATCACCAAAGTCCAAGGCACTAAATCTGATCACAAGATTTATGTACTTTAAATCTCTGGAAAAAGTTGTGCCTTTCATGATATATGATGATATTCTTACTTATTTTATGCTTAGCTATTTTAGTGAACTTCTACTTGCAATTTAAAGTGAGAATTGTTATAATAATTTGCTTGGTTTATAAAATATTATGAGGCATTTCATGTTATGGCAATTGAGCATAAAATAATTTTTCTTTAAAATACAGAACCAAATATTCATGTATTATATGTACATTAAATTATCAAATTTGTCTCAAAGTATATTAGAAATAAAATAGCTTATCATGATCATTTAGCTACTTTTAATTCCTTAGATATGTGTCACCACATATCATGGGATATCCTGGAACTCTGGGAATCTAAGCTCCAGAGAATTTCTGATTCTTATACATCAATTCGCAAACTGCTTGGATCATGAGCAATGCCACCATAAACAGTCAGTATGTAATAATTCGTTTCATACCTTTAGCTCTACCTATGTAATTTAGATTGATATTTTCTGTCCAGTAGTGTTTAATCAAATCACACATGGAAGCAAGCCTTTCAAATCCTTTTATGATAATATCAGTGTCATTAGAGAGAGGACTTAGAAGTTAAGAGCACTGATTGTTCTTTCAGAGGACCAAAAATATGGTTCGTAGTTTGTTTTTGTGGCTCACAACCATCTTTCACTCTGCTAGCAGGAGATTCAATGCCCTGTTCTAGCTTCTATGTCATGAGGCACATACATAGTACACAAACATACATGCAGGCACAATGCCCCAAAAACTTTAAATAAATTACTTTCATGGTTTATATCAAAAAACAAATCATAAAATAAGTTTAAAAGCTTCTGGTTGTCATGTAAATCTTTACTCACCATATTGCAGACACTTTTCATTCACAGAAATGAAACCTCCAATTACATATAATTTTTATTCAAATTGTGGATTTGGTTATGTTTTTAGAATAAAACCAAATGTCATGTTACTGTTAATAGAACTATAGTAGACAGTGATGATTTTCTATATCTACCCAGTACTTCCTAAATATTGTCTTCTAATGTGTTTTCCATGTAGGTAGAATACAATATGAAAACCCTCAATAGAAATGGGCAGTGCATTTTTATTTCTTTTAATAGCTTGTTATTTGCTTTTTAAAGCAAATGACAAGTTCCCAAATTACCAGATTGTTTTTAAAGCCTCAGCTGAACATTACATATGTAAACAATTGTCAGAACTGACAAGGTTGTCAACATTCCTGCACAATTAGAAAACATCCTTAATTTACACTAAATCAGAAATATATTGATACAGTAATAGCTTTCATCGCTAAATACTAAAAATAAAATTGAAATATTTTTATAGAAGATTTATCGGGCAATGTTAAGTTTACAGTAGCCTGACACTACTCACTCATATTTCAACCCAATGAGATGCAGATGCATGCTGGTATTAATAATCTTGTCCTAGGACTGCTCAAGAATCACAGGGCTCATCTATGAATACATTTTGTCTTGTTTAAATAAGATTGCACACAGAGATTTCAGCAATTTTAAAGATTAAAAGTGAAAAATTCTATTTTGCACTCCCAACATCAAACTCAAAAGTCTATGACAAATAGGGGATCTAATGTTTTGTTTTATAATTACTTTAGATTAGATACACTTATACGGAAAGTCGAGTTTGTTTGGAATTTTTAAAATAATCCTGTTATATTTCAAATGGTATTTGTTATCATTTACCATTTTTACTAAATATTTTCCTCGGATTATTTGTCATCTGCCTGTAGAATGTGCTCCTTATCATTTATGCCAAGGATTTTAGCTGTCTGTCTTCTCCACCTTCTAGTTTTTCTTGACCATTTTCCACAGATCTCTTTTTAGTGTTTTTTTTTCTATTCATTTTTACCTTTAATTATTGGAGTTGGAGTTGATACTGATTTGAAGTTACACATTCCACAGCCTCCAAATGATGCTGAAGAGAATGAAGTAAGAACCCAAGGATCTAGTGACCCTAATGAATTGAAGCCTGTGTCTAAAGCAGGAAGTCTACCTTCAGAAGAAAGATACCCACTGAACACAGCAAAACTAGAGAGTCTCTTGGCTTCTAGTTCCTCAGGGACGGCATAAGTTCACACACACACATCATCATCATCGTCATCATCATCGTCATTGTCATCATTGTCATCATCATCAAATGTGTCTTCCAATAACTTAAAAATATGGGTACCTTCTACCAAAAAAATCTCTGAAGATATTATTTATATTTATGAATGTGAAGCCAGACTCAAAAGGACTGTCCAAATGTCCTCCACTACCACCATTTAATCCTTCTTTGTTCTACTTGTCATAGATGGCCTGCTTCTTTGCATCCAATAACAGCTCATATGCTTCAGCTGACTGTATGAATTTCGACTCTTCTTCCTCTTCTTCTTTTTCCTTTCTCTCTTCCTCTCCTCCTCCTCCTTCTCCTTCTCTTCTTCCTCCTCCTCCTCTTCCTTCTTTTTCAGGATTTATGCCCAGACAATTTAAGAGCCTGTTTCTGATACACCTTTTTAATGTCCTTGTGTGAGAGATGTCTCTGTATGCCCAGAATTTAAAAGTAATCCACTATGTGTTTTAAAACCACTGGAAATACAAAGAGGATAAGCAGCCAGCAGCCAAGGTGGCAAGCGGGGCACCAGCTCTCCTTGCTGGTCAGGTACAGCTGCACTGGTGGTGGTGGCACCTTCAGAGTGTTTTAATTATTGATTAACATAGTAATGCAAGCTTATCACAACATGATTAATAAAATAAGCATAGTAAACATTGTTAAAATATTTTAAAATTCTCCAATCCCCAGAATGTATAGGTTAGCAGTGCAGCGATGGGAACAGGGAGATAATGTTGAATAAATTACACACATGCATAACAAATTCATGACTCAAGAAGGTTATCTTCCATGTTATGTGGTTCAGAGCACAGAAGAAACTGTCTTTGCAGAAGCAATTGTGTGTTCAGCATGAAATTTCCAGTTTGCACTGTTATTAGTATCAGATAAGTAATAATGAACAATAAGTATCATGGGTGATAAAAAGCAAGTTTTCCATTTTTATAGAAACTCCCTGACTTACTGATCCAATTCAGGCCACAGTGGGTTGTTGTTCAGATAATTCTAGGGTGCCTATCCTAGGAAAAGTTCAAAACCTGAATGTTATGTGAACTACTTAAATATATTCAAATTCGTTCGTGTAACTACTTAAATATATTCAAATGAATCATGTGTGCTACTATTATTTGAGCAAAAGTTATTTTGTCTGAGATATTTAAACGCAGGTCCTGTGAAATCAAATATTTCTCTTAATGAATTTTCTTAAAAGTTTTTCTTTAAGTGATTATATTTAAATAGAAAAATAACTATGTTAATATTTAACAGTGTTAAGATGTAAGATTCTCTGAAATAGATAGGAAACTTTTAGGAAGGGATGAGCAATTTTATGGGAGAAGCATAAAACAATAACTTTACCAGTGAACCTCTAAAGAGAAATAAATTCTCTCCAGATGGAAAGGAAAACAGCTAAGATAAGATTGTGGATATATGCTACATGTAACAAGTTGGATGTTCATGAAAGTCAAATCATTCTCACATTCCTGCTTCTTCCTGTGTATGTGTGTATATATTATACATTTTATATATAACTTTATATGTATTACAAAATATATTCACTGTTTGGATCATAATATCTAGCACTGTCAGCTAGAGTTGGCTGCATCTAAAAATTGTTTGAATTGTGACATTTAAAACATTTTCATCTCTTGTAAAATTTTAAGGGTATTCTACTCCTTTAACTGTGCTATCAGGTATAATATCTAACTCTTACTCCAGTAAAAAATTATTCCCATTATGAACTTTTGGAAGATTAAATCATTTTGTACAGTGGACACAATAAATAATCATTTCTGATACCTGAAAAATAATTCATCTTGCAATAATATCCTATTAGCTTAGTCTGAAATGCTATCCTTTCTGATCTCTGACACACCCACCTCCACCAACTACAATTTGTGAAACTTTCTTATTGTCTCCATAAACTAGCCAATAAAACTTCAAATCTGAAAGAACTGTCCATTTTATTTTGTTCATATAACATTCAAAACCTAACTCTTATGTTAGTTCATATACTCTGGTTGAGCTACCTTTTTTCTAATTAGACATATAGTGACTTTATGGTTCTGTGTTCACCTTCCAAAACAAAATGAAAACAAAGCAATTACCTCATTATAGATGATTTTACCTTATTAAACTTCAAAGCATGATATACCAATACTTACAAATAATCTTGCATTTAATTTTATAGTAATAGTCAATGTATTGTTATCAAAATTAGTGTCAAAATGCATATTTCCCTATCATAGCTTTTTTTCAGAAAGTGACTGCATTGCTAAATTAATATTGTAGGCAGATCTCTTCCATTACCCTAAGCTTTGTTTTATCCCAACCATGAAAATTATTTCATATATATATATATATATATATATATAAATAGATATAGATAGATGATATAGATATAGATATAGATATAGATATAGATATAGATATAGATAGATGATATAGATAGATGATATAGATAGATGATATAGATAGATGATATAGATAGATGATATAGATGTAGATATAGATATAGAAATAGATATAGATATAGATATAGATATAGATAGATGATAGATGATAGATGATAGATATAGATATAGATATAGATATAGATATAGATAGATGATATAGATAGATGATATAGATATAGATATAGATATAGATATAGATATAGATATACATATACATATAGATATACATATAGGTATACATATAGGTATACATATAGATATAGATATAGATGATATAGATATAGATATAGATATAGATTAGATATAGATATAGATATAGATAGATGATATAGATATAGATATAGATAGATGATATAGATATAGATATAGATATAGATATAGATATAGATATAGATATAGATAGATGATATAGATAGATGATATAGATATAGATATAGATATAGATATAGATATAGATATAGATAT
>NW_021620632.1:2429010-2446107 GCF_004785775.1 Grammomys surdaster
GATATAGATATAGATATAGATATAGATATAGATATAGATATAGATATAGATAGATATGGATAGATATTTAGATATGGAAGATATGGAGATGGTGATGGAGATGGAGATATACATATACGTATACGTATACACAGAGATAGAGGTAGTCATAGTGGAGGGAAGAAAGATAAGAAGAATAAGATGTTGGATGCCTATGTGGAACCATAAAGGGCAGCTAAACTACAGATGAGAGTTGCTATCTAAAATATATTAGGAACAAAAACATATTCATTGGCAAATTATCACAAATCACACAATGATTTAAAAATAAGCGATGGACCTGAGGAGAGATTTATGAAATTAAATCATAAATGGTAAGCTGGTATATTACCAAATTTAAATTATACCAAACCACAAGCTATAATCTTTTAAATTACTTGTATTTAAAATAATTTTCTGTAATATAGTAATTAGAATGACTATTATCTAAATGATAAAATATAAAAGACTAATAGGATGGATGAAAGGAAACCTCCCTTCGTGCTGCTTGTAGGAAAAAAAATTGATTTAGCCAATGTAGAGAACATCATGGAGATTCCTCCCACAATTTAAAAGAGAATGACAATATGTTTCAAATGGGAAAGAATTGGATATTTTCACAGAAAATGAAATCAATGTGTCTAAGAGACAAGGATGATTATTTCAGTATAGTTCATAATATGCAAAAAATGGAAGCAGTCTAAGCATCCATGAACTGGTGAACAAAGGCAGAAATGGTACATAGAGACACCATAATAAACCATACAAGGTCATGTGGTTCTAACATGGATGAACCTCGATTCTATTATGTGAAATAAACCAATCATAGATTGGGAATTTTACCTGATCTCCCTCATCAGTGTGACCTGAAGATACTCATCTTACAAAAGTAGAGAGCTGGATGGAGTTCTATAAGGCCTAGTGATGAGGATTTTTTGCCAGTGACCAATGGTCATTACATAACTGTGCTGATTATAGCTGGTAAACAAACAAACAAAAACATTGAATATATATGAAATCTAAGCAGAACTATTTGTATTTACTTAAATAAATGGAAAATTCCTACACAAATAAACATTTGATTTCTTATTCATATTATTTATTTAGACATGGAGCAATAAAAGAAATGTATTAAAAGTATTTTCTTTCTCTTGGTACGTGAAGACTCACCTAGACCCATCGTGCTCTGTTGTATCCCCAGGTGAAATGTGTTAATTTTAATGAATACTTGGAGTATTCCTTGTTTGCCAATAATTAAAATAAATATGTGATACTGGGATCTTCTCTACCTCAATAATTTTCTAGATCAATTTTCCTTTTCATATGCAGAAGCAGCTATTTAATGTTAGATTTGCAGCAAAATTATTTCACAAGACTTCATATCTGAAAACATCTGTGTTAGAATTCCATGTTATATGAGTAGTCTATAAAGTAATATGGTTGTTGCTTCCAGTTCTTTTGGAGGTGGTGGTGTTTGTTTTGTTTTTGGGAAAGAGTCTCATGAAACACACACCTACCTTGAACTTTCCATGCAGCAAATCGTGGCAGTGATGGGCCATCCTGAAGCACTGATGCTCTGTCTGCAGTAAACTACAGGCTTCTATCACCAAAGGTAAAGGGAATTTGGATCTAAGAACTTTGTTTCCAGTGAACAAAATTGACATGACTATAAAATTCACTTTTGGCCATATGGTGATTTCTCTTTCTTTCTCTCTCTGTTTACCACCCCCGGCCCCTGCCATTCTCTCTCTGCCTCAATCTTACTTTCTGTGTCTTTCTATATATTCTTCTTCTATTATTCTCTTTGCAAAATTTTCCTCTTTCTTTTGATAAGTTTACTTTGAGAGAGGGTGGAAGATCAAGAGATTGGGTAGGTGCAGAGCAAGGAAGAGCAAAGCAATGGATAGATTGGACTTGCAATGATCAAATGACTCTGAGCGATAAATGAGGTTACTAGATATAATACCAACAATCACTATTAGGGGATTGGGCTGTGCCACTCTGACTTCCTGGCAGTTGGGTAGTTCCATTTCCTATTAGTTAATGAATCTGTGGTTGCCATAAGCTCTATTGAACTGGTCATGGTGCTGTGTCCAGTTTCAGACCTTAGGAAGTAGAGGCAGGAGATAAAAGGACCAGGAATTCAAGATGCTTTGGGGCCATATCACAGTTTGAAACCAGCCTGGTAAATATGAGAGCTTGTCTATATAGCAAAAACATAAAAGAGAACTAAATAACTAAATATTTTACTGATTATTCAATGCTTAAGTAGTTTAATGTAACACTTTCTGAATTAATTATGGGATCAAATATTAATTATTTATCTTCATCTGTACTGATATAATTAGAACACACTTTTTAAGCTACAACATAGAGGTACTCTATTCACTATGTGTCCAGGCAGCTTGAAAGGAAACTAAATTAAAACTCAAGAGAAATGTTGTGACCTCTTTTTTGTTAAATATTTCTTGAAAACTCTCTTGAAAGTTTTCATGGGATTTTTCTTCTATAAATAGCAAATGGAGAATTCTTAAAACCTTTATCATTAAAAAAAAAAAAAACCTTCAATTCTCTTTGTACTATTCCACAAAATAGAAACAGAAGGAACACTACCGAATTCATTCTATGAAGCCATAATTGTGTTCATACCTAAACCAAACAAAGAAATAACAAAGAAAGAGAACTTCAGACCAATTTCCTTTATGCATGGAGATGCAAAAATACTCAATAAAATTCTTGCAAACTGAATCCAAGAACACATCAAAACAATCAACCACCATGATCAAGTAGGCTTTATTCCAGGAATGCAGGGATGGTTCAATATATGGAAATCCATCAATAAAATCCACTACATAAACAACTCAAAGGAAAAAAAAACCATGATTATCTCACTAGATGCTGAGAAAGCATTTGGCAAATTTCAACATCCCTTCATGGTAAAAGTCCTGGAAAGATCAGGAATTCAAGGCCTATACATAAATATAGTAAAAACATTATACAGAAAGCCAGTAACCAACATCAAACTAAATGGAGAGAAACTTGAAGCATTCCCACTAAAATCAGGGACTAGACAAGGCTGCCCACTCTCTCCCTACCTATTCAGTATAGCACTGGAAGTCCTAGCCAGAGCAATTAAACAACTAAAGTAAGTGAAAGGGATACGAATAGGGAAGGAAGAAGTCAAAATATCACTATTTGCAGATGATATGAAAGTATACTTAAGTGACCCCAAAGCATTCACCAGTGAACTCCTAAACTTGATAAACAACTTCAGCAAAGTGGCTGGATATAAAATTAACTCAAACAAATAACTAGTCTTCCGCTACTCAAAAGAAAGTCAGGCTGAGAAAGAAATTAGGGAAATGACACCCTTCACAATAGTTCATAAATAATATAAAATACCTTATATTATAAATACCTTGTGAATCTAAACAAGCAAGTGAAATGTCTATACGAAAAGAATTTGAAATTTCTGTAGAAAGAAATCAAAGAACTCAGAAGATGGAAAGATCTCTCATGCTCATGGATTGGCAGGATTAATATAGTAAAAATGGCCATCTTGCTAAAAGCAATCTAGTGATTCAATGCAATCCCCATAAAAATTCCAACTCAATTCTTCATAGAGATAGAAAGAGCAATTTGCAAATTCATCTGGAATAACAAAAAACCCAGGATAGCCAAAATTATTCTCAACAACAAAAGAACTTCTGGGGGAATCACTATCTCTGACTTCAAGCTGTACTATAGAGCAATAATGATAAACAATTACATGGTGTTGGTACAGAGACAAGCAGGAAGATCAATGGAAAAGAATTAAAGACACAGAAATGAACCTACACACCTATGTTCACTTGATATCTGACAAAGATTCTAAAACCATCCAGTGGAAAAAGGACAGCATTTTCAACAAATGGTGCTATGTCGGACTGCATAAGGGTATTCTGGGTCATGGCAGGGCAGTTTCCTAGAACCCCAAGACTCTGTGTGAGAACCAGCAGGAGTTTGGCATGCCCCCAGAACCCAGGGTCCTGAAAAGCAGTCTAGTCTCCATAGAATTACATTGTTCAGTCACATAGTACAGCCCCTCCAAAAGTGCACAGGTAGAGGGTGTGACTAGAGGCCTCAGGCCCTAGGGATTTACATACTAATGAAGGCCAGAGGGTGGAGCAAATTGAGCATGCCTCCCCGATCTGATCTTCCCCCAATCCTCCCCCTTTCTCCCTCCTTATTTAACTCAGGACTGGCCTGAGTTTTACTTGGGTAAGCCCAGATCCATCCACCATCTGGCATGACAATAACCCCTTTTGGAACCAAGGACTTCCTCATGTCACTGGGGCCTGCCATCACCAAAGCCTCCAGGCCGCTGGAACGTTAGGCTTTCTGCCTTATGTGGTACCAGCCACAGCGTGTGGAAGCCTCCGGACTTCACCACAGTGGCCCCCTCTTTTTCCCCACAGAGCTGGTTCAACTGGAGGTAAGCATATAGAATAATGAAAGTCCATCCATTCTTATCTCCTTGTACAAAGTTCAAGTCGAAATGGATCAAGGACCTTCACATAAAACCAGATACACTGAAACTAATAGAAGAGAAGGTGGGGAAGACCCTCGAATACATAGGCACAGGGAAAAAGTTCCTGAACAGAGCACCAATGGCTTATCCTCAAAGATCAAAAATTGACAAATGGAACCTCACAAAATTGCAAAGGTTCTATAAAACAAAGGACACTGTCAATAGGACAAAATGCAACCAACAGATTGGGAAAAGATCTTTACCAATCCTACATCTGATAGAGTGCTAATATCCAATATATGCAAAAACCTCAAGAAATTAGACTCCAGACAATCAAATAACCCTATTAAAAATTGGGGTACAGAGTTAAACAAAGAATTCTCAACTGAGGAAACTCGAATGGCTGAGAAGCACCCAAAGAAATGTTCAGCATCCTTAGTCATCAGAGAAATGCAAATCAAAACAACCCTGAGATTCTACCTCAAACCAGTCGGAATGGCTAAGATCAAAAACTCAGGTGACAGCAGTTGCAGGTAAGGACGTGGAGAAAAAGGAACACTCCTCCATTGTTGGTGGGATAACAAGTTGGTACAACAACACTGGTCGTCAGTCTGGCAGTTCCTCAGAAAATTGGACATAGCATTACCTGCAGATCCAGCTATACCACTCCTGGGCATGTACTCAGAAGATATTCCAACATATAACAAGGACACATCCTCCACTATGTTCATAGAAGCCTTATTTATAGTATCCAGAAGCTAGTAAGAACCCAGATGCCCTTCAACAAAGGAATGGATACAGAAAATGTGGTACCTTTACACAATGGAGTATAACTCAGCTATTAAAGACAATGAATTCCTGAAATTCTTAGGCAAATGTATGGAACTAGAAAATATCATCCTGTGTGAGGTAACCCAATCACAAAAGAACACACAGGGTATGCACGCACTGATAAGTGGCTATTAGCCCAAAAGCCCACAATACCCAAGATACAATCACAGACCACATGAAGCTCAGGAAGAAGGAAGACCAAAGTGTGGGTGTTTTGGTCTTTCTTAGAAGGAGTAACAAAATACTCATGGGAGCAAATATGGAAATAAAATGTGGGACAGAAACTGAAGGAGGGGATGTCCAGAGACTATGCCACCTAGATATTCCATGTGCAGTCACCAAAGGCAAATCTGATCTGGATGCCAGGAAGTGAATGCTGACAGGAATCTGATACAGCTGTCTCCGTAGAGGTCGGCCAGAGTCTGCCATTTACAGAGGTGGATGCCCATGGCTAACCATTGAACTGATCACAGAGTTCCCAATGGAGGAGTTAGAGAGAAGACTGAAGGAAATGAAGGGGTTTGTGGCCTCATGGTGAGAGCAAAAATGTCAACCAACCAGAGCTCCCAGTGTCTAAACCACCAGCCTGGGAGCACATGGGGAGGCACCCATGGCTCCAGCTTTATACGTAGGGGAGGATGGCCTTGTTGGGCAAAGGTGGGAGAGGAAGTCCTTGGTCCCGTGAATGTTGGATGCCCCAGAGTGGGGGAATTAGTGGGCAGGGAGGTGGGAGTGGGTGGGTGGGGGCACATCGAAACAGAGGGAGAGGAGATGGAATAGGGGGTTTCTGGGTGGGGACGAAAAGTGGAAAGGGAATAACATCTGAAATGTAAATAAAATATCCAATAAAAAATTAATTTAAAAAAATAGAAAAACTCCTAACAGGTTGCCACAGCAATGTCAGTTCTTCAATGCTTAGACAGAGCAATTCATCTGGTGATATGCGCATTTCACCATTGTTGATCATTTTAAAGACTCATTTGTTAATACTGGGATTCTACTAACCTGAGGTAAATATTGGGTTTAAGCCTTGTTTTGCATGAAGACTGTAATATAGCTAAATTATTTTGTTTTAATTATATATAGAAAGAAATAGCTGTTTCTGGGAAGAATTTCGTAAATATTTGCACTGTTCACTTTTAGTATTTTCACTATTTTACTATTAATTTTAGTACTTTAGTATTTTTCATGGAAATTCTAAACTAATAGTTTCTACAACACAAATGCCTTTCAATGTGATGAGAAGTTTTGGAGTGCCTAAACATACGTACTTTCAAGATTTGCTGGACCTACTTTATAAACATGTAAACGGTCATAGTCTTGGCAATGAAATATTCTTCATTAGACTTTTAGTCATAGCTAGTTGTTAAGAATGACATTCTGAAGAGTATTTGTAATATCAAAGGGAAAGAGCTGTCAGTTAATGGGGTTTTTGAATATGAGTGTCTCTCCAAATATATACAATATATATCTTACATGAACAATAACTACAGCATAAAATTTTAGCAATAAAACTTCCCTAAATGTTTCCTGTATATTTGTGTATGTACTGCCTTTCATTTGAATGAGGTTGACCTACCAGTTTCTCTTAAAGAATACTCCATTTCCCAAATAGATGTTCATCAGTTTTCAATAGCTTCTCAGAAAGTGTGAATGTTGAATCCACTCCTCTGATTTTTCTGGGATTTTTTTCTGATTTGAGGGTGTGCAAGTCTTTCATATGCTGTCACAACCAATAGCAGTTTGTATGCTTAACAGTACTATGATATCAGAAATATACTATTTCTTTGCAGGCTTCAACTGACTCTGGGTCTTAGAATCTTTCTGCTATAGAAAAATAAACAACAACAAAACAAATACAGAATGAACAACCAAAAATACAAAGTTGGGTGGATGTAAAATGAGTACTGAGTTTGATAGTGGGAGACAGTGAAAACATTCAAAAGAGACTGCATTACTCTCAAATATTTCACAAAAATAGTTTTTAAATACACTAAGTGAACCTTGGCATAAATATGATATTGAAAACAACCTTCATTTTGTGAAACAGATATAACCACTACATGTGCCACACAGTTCAGATGATAGCTAGGTTACTGAGCACTGCTGAAGGAAAGTGCATTCAGCTTGTTGTGAGCTTTTAACAGGGTGTTTTACAGCAATTGTAGCCTTAAAAGGTGGTTTCATGAACCTAAGCAAAGTCAGAGTTATCAAAATTAAGCTTTTGTTCACTGTTTCAATTTCACACCTATGTACACTCAATAGCACAGTGGCCTGGGTGTTAGAAGCTAGTTACAGTGTACTGATTTAGGAAAATGGTAGAACCTTCACAAGATGGGACCTCCTAGGAAGTCTTCTGGTTACCAGTGGCTTCCTCTCAGAGATGGTCATGGGACCAAGTTATTGTCAACTTCTCTTCTTCCTCCTCTCCTTTTCCTCCTGTTTTTTCTTCATCCTCTCTTTGTCTCTTTCATGTCCTCTTCTTTTTCCATTTTTTTTGCTCCTCTTCCCCACTTACCCTCATATAACATTACACATCTTCCTCTTTTTTCTCTCTCTCCTTTTCTTCCTTGCTCTTCCATCTTCTTCCTGTTCCTCCCTTTTCCCCTACTCTCTGAGCATAAAGTAGGCAGTTGTTTTCTGGATCTACTTGGACTACTGTGTGTCACTCCACTATAAAAAGCAACATTGTCCACCATGGGGCTGTAATTTCCCACAGTTTAGTCACTGAGCCTGCAGCACGGAAAGCAAGTTCTTTGACAATGAACTGTATGCTCCGTCTTGTGATTTTAACTTATTTTTATTTATTTATTTTGAGTTAGGGTTTTAATATAAGCAAATGTAAGCTATCAGAATAGTCCATATTGTTTTAACTTCTCTCTCTCTCTCTCTCTCTCTCTCTCTCTCTCTCTCTCTCTCTCTTTCTCCTATCATTTCCTTAATCCTTTCTCTGCCACTGTCTCTGTCTCTCTCCAAAATTAGTCTTTGATTGTATTTGATATACAATTTTATAAACAAGCTATAGCAAATGAAAAAAATAATTACAAATGTATGAGAATAGATATTTACAGATATCTATGGAGAAACACATTATAAATATCTACTCTCGTACTTTTGTAATTAGTTTTTCATTTGTTACAGGTTGTAAAATGTTACATCAAGTACAATCAGGTTAAGAACAAGTTGCTTTGAAGCATAAACTGCCTCATGTTTGGCATTTCCTTGATGTTTTGCCAGCAACAGAGTTATTTTATTCTCTAAACACTTAGTTCTTATTGCTCACCACTTTCTTCACCAGACTGAACACAGAATGAATTTTTTCTGTTTCAAAACTCAAAACTTATATTCGGGTGACAAAGTCAGGCACATTAGAAAAATGACAGAATAGTCGGTTTTAGTGCCTGAAGTCAAGGCCAGGACTCCTGGAAGGAATGCGTCTCCAGATGCTCATCACACCAGCATAACTGATATTCAGGCCATTAACTTTTTTAGATAATAGGAAAAGGTTATATTCTCTGTGTCAGAGCTGTCCCAGGAACCACATCCTATGAGATTAACAGGAAAAAATGTCTGTAATATCTAATATTGAAACTGCGTGAACAAGAGTCATGAAGATCAGGCTACATTATGCAATGTACTTTAGTACTCTTCACTTCTATCAATTTTAAACTAAAGCATACAAATCA
This sequence comes from Grammomys surdaster, assembly GCF_004785775.1. Lineage (NCBI taxonomy): Eukaryota > Metazoa > Chordata > Mammalia > Rodentia > Muridae > Grammomys > Grammomys surdaster. The sequence goes on from NW_021620632.1 coordinate 2,438,056, forward strand.
TCACACAGTTATATTTAAGGAGAAAATGTGCGAAGATATCAGCATGCTAAAAGATGATGATCAAAAGCTTCCACATGGTTTTCGAGCCACAGCCAGGAGTGAGATCTGTCAAATTACAGGCTCTCCAAGTTTCATTTCTCTATTTAGTAGAATCAACACAGCCAGATCCATCTCACAACCTGTAATGAGAGTAAGATGCAGAAACATTTATAAAGGATTTGGCTGATGTACAACTTTAAAGTGGTATTGCAGTTGTTGCAATTCACAGGACTAATGATTTATGATGCTAATGACAACTAATTGTTGAAAATGTTGATACCTGTAGCCATAAATGTGAAATTACTTCATTGAGTATTCAAAATAGTTTTCTTAGTAAAGGGAAGTAGGAAAATAAATAGAAATAACCAAAATGAAAAAGTGTAAATAATTTAGGGGAAAACAGAACCTAAAAAGCAAACAAATCAAAAAAAATTAAACATTGGAGATAGAGGGCTGTAGACTCAGCTTTTAGGTTAAAAGCACTAACTGCTCTGGTGAACTTAGTTCCTAGCACTCACAAAGTAGCTCACTATCTCCTGTAATTCTAGCTTCAGAGGATTCAACAGCCAATTACAATTTAAATTCTGAAATATTGTGAAATAGATTGACTTCGCTGAGTGAACAACCAATCAAGAGTTAATTTCCTAGAACAAATCTTTTTTTTTCAGAGTTATTTTTATTAATGTGTGTAAGAATATCTATGTGTGAGCATAGGTCACATGAATGCACTGCATGCAGAAACTAGAGGAGTCTGTCTGATCTCCTGGAGCTGGAACCACACATGGGAATGAATGCCCATAGCATGGGTGTGGGGAAGTAAACATAGACCCTCGGGAGGAACATCAAACAGACTCATCTCTCTACTACCTATAGCAACTCTTACAGTGCCCTTCAACTTTATTAGTCTCTAGCTTATATTCATTGTTTACAATAGCGTGCTTAATATGGCCAGCTATCATGCATAAGGTTAATTATAATCATATCAATGCTTATTAATTGTTCCATGGTGCCTATAATGATCTACTTTCTCTTCCAATATAGTTTACTATTTTTGTGTATTAAGAAAACAAAGAGACCCCCATATATAAGGAAAAATACGTTAGTCTCAATGAGTTTGGCTTACTTTAAATAACATGATTATCTGCAGTCCCATTGATATTCTTGTGTATGATAGAATTCCATTGTTATTTTTAGAAGAATAACATTCAATCATATAAGCATATGCCATTTTCTTTATGTGGCACCAAGACTGATTCTGCAAATTCATTATTGTTGAATATGCTGAAGCAAAAATATAACAATGTTGAGAATATTTCTTTTGGCCTCTCAGTTATTATCAAAATTGGTAGAGCTGGGTCATATGGTAATTTTAGTTTTATATATCAAGGGACTAACTCACAGGTTTCCATAATAGCTCAGAAAGTTTACAACCACTCACCTTGTTCCTGCCACTTCTCATATCACATAAGTTATCCTGCAATTTTTCCAGAAACTTAGATAGTATCGCAGGGAAGTTTTGCGTTTTAATAGTAGTGAATTTTCCTATAAGTTGTAATTAAATTTTAAATTATAAGTTCTTCTTTTCCCCATCCAGGGACATAGTCCCTTACCCATTTGATATGCAAAGACCACATACCTATCCATAGCTATTCAGCTTTAATTATACAACATCTTAATTATGACTACTTTATTTTCATGTTGCTAATAAAAATGAATGAGTGATCTTTTCATTCATCTCATAAAGCTCATATTGTAATAGAAATAGCCAAGAAATTCTACTGACCAATGGTCACCTGCTAGCAAGTCATTAAAAATATTCTTTGGAAAAACGTGAACATAAAGAGCTTCTGCAATTGCTGTGACACAAGAAGTTAAGACAGCTACTTATGTTAATCATTTGGCAAAAAGTGTTACTAATGTGTTGAATATTCAAGAGAATTTAGATAGGTATTTGGAAGAATGGATTGGTGTTCTTTATCCTACTCAAAGTATTGGAAGGAGGTTAAGAATTTAAAAGTAAGGAGCCATCTTTAGTATCTAGACAAATACCATTGGATTCATGTTAGTTCTAAAACTTACAGTGGTAATCATTATAATTAGGAAAAAGTTTAAAGACACTTGCAGTGTATTTGGCATAATTCTAAAACCTCTCTGTATGTTTTAACATTACATAGTAAGTTTATGAATTTCAAGAATGCTGCTCTGCTGAGCATTGATTCAGTAGATACCGTCAATAAAATTACCCATGGCCTGAGGTCAGTATTTCTATTTTGTTCAAGCTTCAAGAATGGCATATATAGCTTGATCATGCTAGCTCTTTTTGTCCTGGGAATACTTTTATTCGTGCCCATCGTGTTAAAGCTTGTCTGTAACAACATCAACTTGTTGGCAGCCAAAGTACATGGATTGAACCTGAAAATGAACCCCCAGATAGAGTTATTAAATTAACAGGCTGGCAAGCCAAGGACAGGTAAGACTTTTCACAGAGCCTTACCAACCTAAGACAAAAACGCATTGCTTTAGATAATGCATATTCCATGATGGATAAGGAAGGCATTCTTGTCAGAAGGACTTAAGACAGGCTCAGTCTTATTAATGAAATAAAAAGGGGAAGAGGCAGAAAGCCTTTGGGGCTGCTTGGCAAGAATCTGACATGAGCTAAGGACAAGAAAATGGGCTACTTGACAGGATTATGACATTGGCCAAGTACAAGGAAGTAGGCTTCAGGCAAGAATCTGACATTAGGCTAGAACAAAGAAGTAATTTCAGGTAAGAACCTAAATCTTAGACTATAACAAAGAAGTAATTTCAGACAGGAATCTAAATTTTAGACTAGAACAAGGAAGTAGGCTTCAGATATGAAAATGACTTTAAGCTAGGACTGGGAAGTTGGCTCAGATATTTTGGTCATCCTGATAAGCCGTTAGAAACAGTGATCATGGGAATGTTCAAAGAATTGTGTTTAATGACTTGCTTGTTCTTTGACCATTTTTGTTTATTGTCTTGCTTGTTCCTTGAGTGTTTGCATCTATGGTATTGCTAGACCCTCAATGTATAACTGACCTTAATACATACATGTAATTAAAATGGTGTAAATACAAAAAGGAGGAGGGGGATGGGATGGGGGTCCTAGGAAGGGGAAATGGGGAAAGGAGATGACCTATGAATGGTAAATAAATAAAATATCCAATAAAGAAGAATTGTATTTATCAGTATTTTTCAATTTTAACACTTTTAAATATTAATATTAGGAAACATAAAACCTTATCTCTGGATTGATATCAACTATATGTGGTACCTGAAAATAGGATGAATCTCTCCAAGATGGTATTGTTTACTTGAAATAAGTCCAATCTTTATTGTAAAGGCTTCCTCCAGCAGAAGATAAGAGAAGGTGCAGGTATCCACAGCCAGACATGAGGAAAGAGAGTCTAAAAATGAGGGTTTTTGTTGGGTGACTTGCCTAGAAGATCTGGGAATCCTGTGTGAGAGGGCAATGAAAGATTGTAGGAATTAGAAGGGATACCAGGGAATCATGGCCTACGGAATCAATTAAGTAGGGCCAGCATGGATTCACAGATGTTAAGGTCATAAGCTTGGGCATATATTGTTATGGAAAAGATTTTCTGTGTATGTGCTATGTCAGTTAGTTTTATATCTTTGTGGGTCTTCTAACAATGGGAGTCAGTTTATCTCTGACTCTGTTGTCTATTATGGGAACTCTATTTTGACCTCTATTTGGTTTTTATGTACAGTTTCAATGTGAATATTTTTTCCTTGTCTTACAAGATCTTGTTTTGTTTTTTTAATCATCTCTTGGAGGCCTATTCTCTTCTGAAGGAGAAATGGACAGGGAGGGGGTATGGAAGAGATAAGACAAGGGAGAGGAGTGGAGTGAGGGGAAAGTGTGATGTGGAATATTGTACGAGAGAAAAATTTTTTTGCAATAATAAAAAGGACTGTAATAATAAATAAATAAATAAATAAATAAATAAATAAATAAATACTATCCTTGGGACCATTTACCATGAGAACACACAAAACAATGCTTAAAAACATTCAAATAACTGAGGTTTGTTTCAAAAGTTTACAAGCACTGTTACAACTACAGGGTAGGCCCAGAATATCTTAATGTACTACCCATAGTGAGACAAACCATAGAAGAAAGAACATGATGACAGTATGGAGGCCTCAGGTAGAAAGAAGGGATTGTTCTGTGTTTAAAACACTCTCATGAACAGGAGGCATCCAAATGCTCTTCAGGCTCTTTCCAAAACCCTAATAAGATACATCAAATCATGGAGTTTCCTTGAAAACTGATGGTTGTGGTAAAATCAAAACAAAACAATCAAACAAAACAAAAACAAAACTAAACAACAACCCAGAAACAACAGAAGAATATATCTCTGTCTTTAATAGAGGACATGATGATATATTTGGAGAAGTAGAAACAGTGACAACAGACAGACAGAATAGACAGAAAGGGCATGTCCATTTGGGCCAAGGAAGCCTCCCAATATTAATCAGCTATGGTCTTTGAGTTCTTTGAGACAAATGTTTTCACTAAAGAATAGATGCACTACTTGCAGAGGGAAGACTATTCCACGTGTAGAAATAGTGCGTTATAATAAATAATAAGTCTTCAGTCTTATCACCCATTGTAGGAGGAGTTAAGGTGGGAGGAGTAAGGAGAGGAAATGGAAAAGGAAGAGGAGGAGTGAGGCAAGGGGGATGGAACAGAGATGTAGGAGGATGAAGAGCCATGCAAGTATGGAGAACGGTCCTGGGTAACAACTTATATTTAGGTTAGCTAATTGGGAAACACCTCTAATTATATGAGCACATTGTTATTGAACATTACCAAACATATAAAGCCTTTGCTTAATATTTAAACATTAAAGTCTCATTTCCTACAGGGCCTGTGTGGATGGCGGGATGGTCTGGGCACAGCCCAGCTTTGTGGAGACAGTGTGGAAGATTGGCAGAGCCATGTTCCACACTGGAATCTCGTGGGTGGCAGGGCTGGTGTCTCTGGCTGCCTGAGCCACTGCCACTCATGGCCACAGGCCTTGCCTGGTCGGGAACATGGCAGCTGATTAAGAAAAGTCAGATTGAATGCCACTGTTTTAATTATCTCCTGCAACACCCATCACTGCTATCATCCTTGGATCCCATGGTGACACTGTTCACAGGCAATATATCAGACCAGCCAGAGAACTCTACATGTATTAACACACTTGTCACAATGCTTTCATGAGATGCATGGTTTTTGTTTTCATGCAGTTTCAGAAAGACTGTGCAATGAAGATGGGAACTCACTTTAAATGTTTACATAGATAGCAATGAATTTTCTCAAAATCAAATACTATGCCACTTGGCAGAGTTCAATAACTTATCTTCATTGCCTACCTGCAGTGATTATAGAATTAAATAAAAGTTAAGTCAGTAGATCTTCTATTCTTTAATTCACAGTGTCCCTCATCCACAAAATTGAATTTCATTAATAAATGTATCATAAAGATGAGACTTATGAACAAATACCATAAAGGCTTAATATTATATCTGAGAGTTATAATTCATATGAAAATAGCAGCTTGAGGACAGATTTTATAATAATTAATGAGCGTATCTATGTGTAAGAATGGGAGAAGACTAAAATTAATCAAGTCTGAAGCCTCTTTATAGATGAAGATGGGCACTTTGAAAAGCTTGTTGACTGAGCTGCAGTAGAAAAGACTTCAATGGAAATGCTTAACAAAATTCAGCTAGTGTGATAACCAATGTGGATGACAAGGAACAGGATACCTGTTAATTGGTTCAGGAATACACAACCCCAGAAGCTGTAGGCTTCTTCATTTATTTATTTTCTTAGATTTTTTTTTGTTGCTATTGTTGTTGATACTGCTGTTGTTTCTTTTTCTGTTGTCATGTTTTTGCTTAATATTACTTCTTATATTTTATTCCTGCAACAGGGTTTTTTTTTTCTAGTGGGACAGAATGAAATCCTCTTCAATCACACAATGAAAAGTGGCCTTCTTGCAGGAATCACTGGGACCTTTACCCACGGCATCTGATCCTTTCTCTACCTAGGACAACCACTGACAAGCTCCCCTGTCCATCTTCTGCTAGCCCCACCTCAGTCTTGCCTTTATCTCATCATGTTGACATTGATGGTCCTGCTTTTAATGCCAGTGTGACTGTCAGTCAAGGAGAAAGGCTGAGAGGCTTCTCTTAGGACAGGTACAGCCATGTTTGCTGCATGCAGTTGATCAGCAATATTAACATGCAGAATGAATGGACATGACCAGCTTCAGTTTCCAATTAAACTCATAAGATTCTCTGGGAAAGTTAGTGTGGTGTTTCTTATAATTCTTTTATCAGAGAGTTCAGAATACTTGGTCCTACTGTGGAACTACACAGTATACAGGAAAGTGGTTGACACATTAGAGTTAAAGGGTTTTATAAATTCTTTACACACTAGATGTTTCAAAATGTTTATAAATGTGTGTGTGTGTGTGTGTGTGTGTGTGTGTTACTATCCTACTAGAATATTCTCATTTTAAGTTTTGTTTCTTCCCCGAGCCAGTCATGAATATGTGCAGTATCAGCTAATTGAATTACTAATTTGAACTCCTAGGGTTCTTTACCATGAAGTCAGGGCTTGACCTTGAAGTTGAAGAGTCTGTCGGGTGCTGAGGAGGCTTGTTCGGAAGATCATGTTAGGCAGCCATGGCTACCAATGTGTGATATTGTGCTCCGGTTGGGCTCCTCTTTTATGCTTGATTTGGTGTTACTGCTGACATGCATGCCAGATAATCACTCCTGTCTGGTTATCAATGGGCCCTGACTTCATCACAACTGGTTATCACAGCACAACTTCACTTCAAGACTTGTCTCTACAAGTTTCCTATTACATAATGGAGTCAGTCCTATTAAGGGCCTGCACCTTACACCACCCCTGCTGAACAACCTGGCAGACAGATGTCACAGTTCAAAAGAGCAAAATGGCAGATAATAAGTCTCTCAATTCTGATACTGTTTCCTCCCACAACAGAAGAAGAAAATGGCAAACACTACTTTAAAAATTGCATTATTTATTTATTTATTTATTTATTTATTCCCTAGCTTGAAGGTTTTGTAGCTCAGTTATTGTACTTTCTACAACTTTGTTCACTTCTCAGCTGGCACTTACAAACATTGGTACTAAGGATCCTTTTCTGCCTCTGTATACTGGGGAAGTTTCTTGGTTTTTCACCCCTTATACTTTCAAGTCTATTTTTGCATTCCTTGCTAAAATATAACCTGGAAAATGATTGTGTTTCTTTTTCAAATCAATGAATCTTTTACATTGTGATTAAAACTAATATACACCTTCTGAAATAGATTCATATATAACATACCTACAGATTTTTATCTACTTTTAAGAAGTTGATACCTGAAGAGTACCAGGGTTTTGTAGGAGTTTCATGATTTATAGTGTGTTTGATTGTGTGTGTGTGTGTGTGTGTAATTGTGTGTGTGTGACTGTATGAGTGTACGTCACAGCTTGAAAACAAGATTTCACATATATTAAACATATACGTAAACACTGAACTCTTTACCTAAGTCTAGGAGTATGTTGCCTTGAAGTGTGGTCTAAGGACAACCTCTTGGCAATTTTGTTTAAAAGACTTATTTCCTAAAGTGAAGAAATCAGACTTTGAAAACAGACAGAAGCAGAGATATGTGTTTAAACACATTCAGGTAATCTGGAGACAGACAAAATAATTTCCACAATTTATGAATAGCTGTGGTTCCATGTTAAAAATCCAATTTTTAAAATTCGTTTGTTTGAAAGATTTTGGGCTCAGAACCAGGGCATCACAAACTTACCAGTGAGTTTACATTCCTAGACCATAGCATATTTGAATTCTGACAGGAATATTTGAAAGATGAAAAGTTCTAGAGCTTAAGAAATGAAACTGTACTGCCTGGTCCTCTGGGCTGGATCAGACACAGAGTTGGTCTGCTCCT
>NW_021620632.1:2446117-2452206 GCF_004785775.1 Grammomys surdaster
GAGAAACTGAATCCTGAGTCATCCAGGAGCCACTGCACTCAGAGCAGGTGACACAGAGTCGGTCTGCTCCTGTCCTGTTGAGAAACTGAATCCCGAGTCATCCAGGAGCCACTGCACTCAGAGCAGCTGGAGCCACTGCACTCAGAGCAGCTGAAACTGAATCCTGAGTCATCGAGGACCCACTGCACTCAGGGCAGAAGGATTTCCAGATCCAAGAGGTGGCCTGAGTCCCAGGAGTTATTCCACCCAGGAGATTAGGAGCATAAGACCACAGAGACCTCTGGACTCTGAGGAGCTCTGCAATAAGCAAGATAACTGGAAATACAGACTCCAGTTTTACACAGTGAGGGCAGGTACCACTAGAGTTAACCAGATGGCGAAAGGCAAGCACAAGAACATAAGCAAGGGAAACCAAAGTTTCTTGGCATCATCAGTGCCCAATTCTCCCAATATAGCAAGCCCTGAACACCCCATCACACCTGAAAAGCAGGATTCAGAATTAAAATCACTTCTCATGATGATGATAGAGGATTATAAGAAGGAATTAAGTAACTCCCTTAAAGAAATACAGGAGAGTACAAGTAAACAGATAGAAGCCCTTAAAGAGGAATCACAGAAATCCCTTAAAGAAATGGAAGAAAACACAAAGAAGGAATTAAACAAAAACATTCAGGACCTGAAACTAGAAATAGAAACAATAAAGAAAGTTCAAAGGGAGACAACCATGGAGATAGAAAACCTAAGAAAGAGATCAGGAGTCACAGACGCAAGCATCACCAACCGAATACAAGAGATAGAAGAGAGAATCTCAAATGCAGAAGATACGGTGGAAAATATTGACACAGTTGTCAAAGAAAATGCAAAACGCAAAAAACTCCTAACTCAAAACATCCAGGAAATCCAGGACACAATGAGAAGACCAAACCTAAGGATAATAGGTATAGATGAGAATGAAGATTCTCAACTTAAAGGGCCAGTAAATATCTTTAACAAAATTATTGAGGAAAACTTCCCTAACCTAAAGAACAAGATGCCCATAAACATACAAGAAGCCTACAGAACACCAAATAGACTAGACCAGAAAAGAAATACCTCCCGTCACATAATAATCAAAACATCAGATGCACAAAACAAAGAAAAAATACTAAAAGCAGTAAGGGAAAAAGGTCAAGTAACATATAAAGGCAGACCTATAAGAATTACACCAGACTTCTCACCAGAGACTATAAAAGCCAGAAGAGCCTGGACTGACATCATACAGACACTAAGAGAACACAATTGCCAGCCCAGATTACTATACCCAGCAAAACTCTCAATCACTATAGATGGTGAAACCAAGATATTCCATGACAAAACCAAATTTGCACAATATCTTCCCACAAACCCAGCACTTCAAAGGATAATTGATGGAAAATGCCAACACAAGGAGGGAAACTGCAACCTAGGAAAAGCAAGTAAGTAATCTTCCAACAACCCCCAAAAAAGATACAAACATAACTTTACCTCTAATAAAAAAAATAACAGGAAGCAACAATCATTTTTCCTTAATATCTCTTAACATCAATGGTCTCAATTCCCCAATAAAAAGACGCAGACTATCAGACTGGATACACAAACAAGACCCAGAATTTTGCTGCATACAAGAAACGCACCTCAGTGACAAAGACAGACACTACCTCAGAATAAAAGGGTGGAAAACAATTTTTCAAGCCAATGGTCCCAAGAAACAAGCTGGAGTAGCCATTCTAATATCAAATAAAATCGACTTTCATCCAAAATTAATCAAAAAAGATAAGGAAGGACACTTCATACTCATCAAAGGAAAAATCTACCAAGGTGAACTCTCAATTCTGAACATCTATGCTCCAAATGCAAGGGCACCTACATACATAAAAGAAACTTTACTAAAGCTCAAAACACACATTACACCTCACACAATAATAGTGGGGGATTTCAACACCCCATTGTCAGCAATGGACAGATCATGGAAACAGAAACTAAACAGAGACACTTTGAAATTAACAGAAGTTATGAACCAAATGGACTTAACAGACATCTATAGAACATTTCATCCTAAAACAAAAGAATATACCTTTTTCTCAGCACCTCATGGTACCTTCTCCAAAATAGACCATATAATTGGTCACAAAACAAGCCTCTACAGATACAAAAAGATTGAAATAATCCCTTGCATCTTATCAGATCACCACGGACTAAGACTGGTCTTTAATAATGACAAAAACAATGGAAAACCCACGTACACATGGAAACTGAACAACTCTCTACTCAATGATGACTTGGTCAAGGAAGAAATAAAGAAAGAAATAAAAGACTTTTTAGAATTCAATGAAAATGAGGACACATCATACCAAAACTTGTGGGACTCCATGAAGGCAGTGCTAAGAGGAAAGCTCATAGCTCTAAGTGCCTACAAAAAGAAACTGGAAAGAGCACACACTAACAAGTTGACTGCACAACTAAAAGCTCTAGAACAAAAAGAAGCAAATACACCCAGGAGGAGTAGAAGGCAGGAAATAATCAAACTCAGGGCTGAAATCAACCAAATAGAAACAGAAAGAACAATACAAAATATCAATAAAACCAGGAGTTGGTTCTTTGAGAAAATCAACAAGATAGATAAACCCTTAGCCAGATTAACCAGAGGGCACAGAGACAGTATCCAAATTAATAAAATCAGAACTGAAAAGGGAGACATAACAACAGAAACTGAAGAAATTCAAAAAATCATCAGATCCTACTACAAAGGCCTATACTCAACAAAACTGGAAAACCTGGATGAAATGGACAATTTCCTAGACAGATACCAGGTACCGAAGTTAAACCAGGAGCAGATAAACCATCTAAATAGTCCCATAACCCCTCAGGAAATAGCAGCAGTCATCAAAAGCCTCCCCACTAAAAAAAGCCCAGGACCAGATGGTTTTAGTGCTGAATTCTATCAGACCTTCAAGGAAGACCTAATACCAATTCTCTTCAAACTACTCCACAAAATAGAAACAGAAGGAACACTACCCAATTCGTTCTATGAAGCTACAATTACACTCATACCCAAACCCCACAAGGACCCGACAAAGAAAGAGAACTTCAGACCAATCTCCCTTATGAACATCGATGCAAAAATACTCAATAAAATTCTAGCAAACCGAATCCAAGACCACATCAAAACAATCATCCATCATGATCAAGTAGGTTTTATCCCAGGAATGCAGGGATGGTTCAATATTCGGAAATCCATCAATGTAATCCACTATATAAACAAACTTAAAGAAAAAAACCACATGATCATCTCACTAGATGCTGAGAAAGCATTTGACAAAATTCAACATCCCTTCATGATAAAAGTCTTGGAAAGATCAGGAATTCAAGGCCCCTACCTAAACATAGTAAAAGCAATTTACAGCAAACCAGTAGCCAACATCAAGCTAAATGGAGAGAAACTTGAAGCAATCCCACTAAGATCAGGGACTAGACAAGGTTGCCCACTCTCCCCCTACCTATTCAATATAGTACTGGAAGTCTTAGCCAGAGCAATTAGACAGCAAAAAGAAGTCAAAGGGATACAAATAGGAAAGGAAGAAGTCAAAATATCGCTATTTGCAGATGATATGATAGTATACTTAAGTGACCCCCAAACTTCCACCAGAGAACTCCTAAACCTGATAAACAACTTCAGCAAAGTGGCTGGTTATAAAATCAACTCAAACAAATCAGTAGCCTTCCTCTACATGAAAGATAAACAGACTGAAAAAGAAATTAGGGAAATGACACCCTTCACAATAGTTGCAAATAATATAAAATACCTTGGTGTGAATCTAACCAAGCAAGTGAAAGACCTGTATGACAAGAACTTCAAGTCTCTGAAGAAAGAAATTGAAGAAGATCTCAGAAGATGGAAAGATCTCCCATGCTCATGGATTGGCAGGATTAATATAATAAAAATGGCCATCTTGCCAAAAGCAATCTACAGATTCAATGCAATCCCCATTAAAATCCCAACTCAATTCTTCACAGAGTTAGAAAAGGAAATTCTCAAATTCATATGGAATAACAAAAAACCCAGGATAGCGAAAACTATTCTCAACAATAAAAGAACTTCTGGAGGAATTACCATCCCTGACCTCAAGCTGTACTACAGAGCAATAGTGATAAAAACTACCTGGTATTGGTACAGAGACAGGCAGGAAGATCAATGGAATAGAATTGAAGACCCAGAAATGAACCCACACTCCTATGGTCACTTGATCTTTGACAAAGGAGCTAAAACTGTCCAGTGGAAAAAGGACAGCATTTTCAACAAATGGTGCTGGTTCAACTGGAAGACAACATGTAGAAGAATGAAAATTGATCCATTCTTATCTCCTTGTACAAAGCTCAAGTCTATGTGGATAAAGGACCTCCACATAAAACCAGATACACTGAAACTAATAGAAGAGAAGGTGGGGAAAAGCCTCGAATACTTGGGCACAGGGGAAAAGTTCCTGAACAGAACTCCAATGGCATATGCTCTAAGATCGAGAATTGACAAATGGGACTTCATAAAATTGCAAAGTTTCTGTAAGGCAAAGGACACTGTCAATAGGACAAAACGACAACCAACAAATTGGGAAAAGATCTTTACCAATCCTTCATCTGATAGAGGGCTAATATCCAATATATACAAAGAACTCAAGAAATTAGACTCCAGACAACCAAATTACCCTATTAAAAAATGGGGTATAGAGCTTAACAAAGAATTTTCAACGGAAGAAACTCGAATGGCCGAGAAGCATCTAAAGAAATGTTCAGCATCCTTAGTCGTCAGGGAAATGCAAATCAAAACAACCCTGAGATTCCATCTCACACCAGTCAGAATGGCTAAGATTAAAAACTCAGGTGATAGTAGATGCTGGCGAGGGTGTGGAGAAAGAGGAACACTCCTCCATTGTTGGTGGGACTGCAAGATGGTGCAACCACTTTGGAAATCAGTCTGGCGGTTCCTCAGAAAATTGGACATAGCATTACCCGAGGATCCAGCTATACCACTCCTAGGCATATACCCAGAAGATGCTCGAACATATAACAAGGACATATGCTCAACTATGTTCATAGCAGCCTTATTTATAATAGCCAGGAGCTGGAAAGAACCCAGATGTCCTTCAACTGAGGAATGGATTCAAAAAATGTGGTATATTTACACAATGGAGTATTACTCAGCTATTAAAAACAATGAATTCGAGAGGTTCCTAGGTAAATGGATGGAACTAGAAATTATCATCCTGAGTGAGGTAAGCCAATCACAAAAGAAGACACATGGTATTCACTCACTGATTATTGGATATTAGCCTAGAACCTTGAAATGCCCAAGATGCAACTCACAGGCCACATGAAGCCCATAAAGAAGGAAGACCAAGTGAGGGTGATTCGGTCCTTCTTAGAAGGAGCAACAAAATACTCAAGGGAGCAAATATGGAGACAAAGTGAGGGACAGAAACTGAAGGAGGGGCCGTCTCAAGACCACCCCACCTGAGTATCTATCCCATGTGCAATCACCAAAGGTAGATGCTGATGTGGAAGACAGGAAGTGCTTGCTGATAAGAGCCTGATATGGATATCTCCTCAGAGGCCTTCAAGAGTCATACATATTCAGAGGCAGATGCTCACAACTAGCCATTGAACTGATCATCGGGTTCTCAATGGAGGAGTTAGAGTGAAGACTGAAGGAGCTGAAAGGGTTTGTGGCACCATGAGGAGAGCAACAATACCAACCAACCACAGCTCCCAGGGTCTAAACCACCAGCCTGGGAGCACTTAGGGGGGGATCCAGGGCTTCAGCTGAATATGTAAAAGTGGAGGGCCCTGCTGGGCATAGGTGGAAGAAGAGAACCTTGACCTCATGAAGGCTGGATGCCCCAGGGGGTGGGAATTTTGAGGGTGGGGAGGTGGGAGTGGGGGGGGTGTAGATAGAGGTTACATCCACAGAGAAGAAGGAGGAGGGGCGAGGGGATTGGAGGTTCTGAGGGGGTGGTGGGGGATGGGGTAAGGGGACAACATAGGAAATGTAAATAAATCATCCAATAAAAAAAAAAGAA